>NC_092708.1:397552412-397852412 GCF_047496885.1 Scyliorhinus torazame | reverse complement strand
CCGGTACACGCAGGCTGAACTACCCCGGTACACGCAGGCTGAACTACCCCGGTACACGCAGGCTGAACTATCCCGGTACACGCAGCCTGAACTACCCCGGTACACGCAGGCTGAACTATCCCGGTACACGCAGCCTGAACTATCCCGGTTGACGCAGGCTGAACATTCCCGGTACACGCAGGCTGAACTACCCCGGTACACGCAGCCTGAACTATCCCGTTACACGCAGGCTGAACTACCCCGGTACACGCAGGCTGAACTACCCCGGTACACGCAGGCTGAACTACCCCGGTACACGCAGCCTGAACTACCCCGGTACACGCAGGCTGAACTACCCCGGTACACGCAGCCTGAACTATCCCGGTACACGCAGGCTGAACTACCCCGGTACACGCAGGCTGAACTATCCCGGTACACGCAGGCTGAACTACCCCGGTACACGCAGGCTGAACTACCCCGGTACACGCAGGCTGACCTACCCCGGTACACGCAGGCTGAACTACCCCGGTACACGCAGGCTGAACTACCCCGGTACACGCAGGCTGAACTACCCCGGTACACGCAGGCTGAACTATCCCGGTACACGCAGGCTGAACTATCCCGGTACACGCAGGCTGAACTATCCCGGTACACGCAGGCTGAACAACCCCGGTACACGCAGGCTGACCTACCCCGGTACACGCAGCCTGAACTACCCCGGTACACGCAGGCTGAACTACCCCGGTACACGCAGGCGGAACTATCCCGGTACACGCAGGCTGAACTATCCCGGTACACGCAGGCTGAACTATCCCGGTACACGCAGGCTGAACTATCCCGGTACACGCAGGCTGAACAACCCCGGTACACGCAGGCTGACCTACCCCGGTACACGCAGCCTGAACTACCCCGGTACACGCAGGCTGAACTATCCCGGTACACGCAGCCTGAACTATCCCGGTACACGCAGGCTGAACTACCCCGGTACACGCAGGCTGAACTATCCCGGTACACGCAGGCTGAACTATCCCGGTACACGCAGGCTGAACTATCCCGGTACACGCAGGCTGAACTACCCCGGTACACGCAGGCTGAACTATCCCGGTACACGCCGGCTGAACTATCCCGGTACACGCAGGCTGAACTACCCCGGTACACGCAGGCTGAACTATCCCGGTACACGCAGGCTGAACTACCCCGGTACACGCAGGCTGAACTACCCCGGTACACGCAGGCTGAACTACCCCGGTACACGCAGGCTGACCTACCCCGGTACACGCAGGCTGAACTATCCCGGTACACGCAGGCTGAACTACCCCGGTACACGCAGGCTGAACTACCCCGGTACACGCAGGCTGAACTACCCCGGTACACGCAGGCTGAACTACCCCGGTACACGCAGGCTGAACTATCCCGGTACACGCAGGCTGAACTATCCCGGTACACGCGGGCTGAACTACCCCGGTACACGCAGGCTGAACTACCCCGGTACACGCAGGCTGAACTATCCCGGTACACGCAGGCTGAACTACCCCGGTACACGCAGGCTGAACTACCCCGGAACACGCAGGCTGAACTATCCCGGTACACGCAGGCTGAACTATCCCGGTACACGCAGGCTGAACTACCCCGGTACACGCAGCCTGAACTACCCCGGTACACGCAGGCTGAACTACCCCGGTACACGCAGGCTGAACTACCCCGGTACACGCAGCCTGAACTATCCCGGTACACGCAGGCTGAACTATCACGGTGCACGCAGGCTGAACTACCACGGTACACGCAGGCTGAACTATCCCGGTACACGCAGGCTGAACTACCCCGGTACACACAGGCTGAACTACCCCGGTACACGCAGGCTGAACTATCTCGGTACACGCAGGCTGAACTACCCCGGTACACGCAGGCTGAACTACCCCGGTACATGCAGGCTGAGCTCCCCCGGTACACGCAGGCTGGACTACCCCGGTACACGCAGGCTGAACTACCCCGGTACACGCAGGCTGAACTATCCCGGTACACGCAGGCTGACCTACCCCGGTACACGCAGGCTGAACTACCCCGGTACACGCAGGCTGAACTACCCCGGTACACGCAGGCTGAACTATCCCGGTACACGCAGGCTGAACTACCCCGGTACACGCAGGCTGAACTACCCCGGTACACGCAGGCTGAACTACCCCGGTACACGCAGGCTGAACTACCCCGGTACACGCAGGCTGAACTATCCCGGTACACGCAGGCTGAACTATCCCGGTACACGCAGGGTGAACTACCCCGGTACACGCAGGCTGAACTACCCCAGTACACGCAGGCTGAAGTACCCCGGTACACGCAGGCTGAACTACCCCGGTACACGCAGGCTGAACTACCCCGGTACACGCAGGCTGAACTATCCCGGTACACGCAGGCTGAACTATCCCGGTACACGCAGGCTGAACTACCCCGGTACACGCAGGCTGAAGTACCCCGGTACACGCAGGCTGAACTACCCCGGTACACGCAGGCTGAACTATCCCGGTACACGCAGGCTAAACTATCCCGGTACACGCAGGCTGAACTATCCCGGTACACGCAGCCTGAACTATCCCGGTACACGCAGCCTGAACTACCCCGGTACACGCAGGCTGAACTATCCCGGTACACGCAGGCTGAACTACCCCGGTACACGCAGGCTGAACTATCCCGGTACACGCAGGCTGAATTACCCCGGTACACGCACGCTGAACTATCCCGGTACACGCAGGCTGAACTACGCCGGTACACGCGGGTTGAACTACCCCGGTACACGCAGGCTGAACTATCCCGGTAGACGCAGCCTGAACTATCCCGGTACATGCAGGCTGAACTACCCCGGTACACGCAGGCTGAACTACCCCGGTACACGCAGGCTGAACTACCCCGGTACACGCAGGCTGAACTACCCCGGTACACGCAGCCTGAACTACCCCGGTACACGCAGGCTGAACTACCCCGGTACACGCAGCCTGAGCTATCCCGGTACACGCAGGCTGAGCTATCCCGGTACACGCAGGCTGAACAACCCCGGTACACGCAGGTTGAACTACCCCGGTACACGCAGCCTGAACTATCCCGGTACACGCTGGCTGAACTATCCCGGTACACGCAGGCTGAACAACCCCGGTACACGCAGGCTGAACTACCCCGGTACACGCAGCCTGAACTATCCCGGTACACGCAGGCTGAACTATCCCGGTACACGCAGCCTGAACTATCCCGGTACACGCAGGCTGACCTACCCCGGTACACGCAGGCTGAACTATCCCGGTACACGCAGCCTGAACTATCCCGGTTGACGCAGGCTGAACTTCCCCGGTACACGCAGGCTGAACTACCCCGGTACACGCAGGCTGAACTACCCCGGTACACGCAGGCTGAACTACCCCGGTACACGCAGGCTGAACTACCCCGGTACACGCAGGCTGAACTACCCCGGTACACGCAGCCTGAACTATCCCGGTACACGCAGCCTGAACTACCCCGGTACACGCAGGCTGAACTATCCCGGTACACGCAGCCTGAACTATCCCGGTTGACGCAGGCTGAACATTCCCGGTACACGCAGGCTGAACTACCCCGGTACACGCAGCCTGAACTATCCCGGTACACGCAGGCTGAACTACCCCGGTACACGCAGGCTGAACTACCCCGGTACACGCAGGCTGAACTACCCCGGTACACGCAGCCTGAACTATCCCGGTACACGCAGGCTGAACTACCCCGGTACACGCAGGCTGAACTATCCCGGTACACGCAGGCTGAACTATCCCGGTACACGCAGGCTGAACTATCCCGGTACACGCAGGCTGAACTATCCCGGTACACGCAGGCTGAACAACCCCGGTACACGCAGGCTGACCTACCCCGGTACACGCAGCCTGAACTACCCCGGTACACGCAGGCTGAACTACCCCGGTACACGCAGGCGGAACTATCCCGGTACACGCAGGCTGAACTATCCCGGTACACGCAGGCTGAACTATCCCGGTACACGCAGGCTGAACTATCCCGGTACACGCAGGCTGAACAACCCCGGTACACGCAGGCTGACCTACCCCGGTACACGCAGCCTGAACTACCCCGGTACACGCAGGCTGAACTATCCCGGTACACGCAGCCTGAACTATCCCGGTACACGCAGGCTGAACTACCCCGGTACACGCAGGCTGAACTATCCCGGTACACGCAGGCTGAACTATCCCGGTACACGCAGGCTGAACTATCCCGGTACACGCAGGCTGAACTACCCCGGTACACGCAGGCTGAACTATCCCGGTACACGCAGGCTGAACTACCCCGGTACACGCAGGCTGAACTACCCCGGTACACGCAGGCTGAACTATCCCGGTACACGCAGGCTGAACTACCCCGGTACACGCAGGCTGAACTACCCCGGTACACGCAGGCTGAACTACCCCGGTACACGCAGGCTGACCTACCCCGGTACACGCAGGCTGAACTATCCCGGTACACGCAGGCTGAACTACCCCGGTACACGCAGGCTGAACTACCCCGGTACACGCAGGCTGAACTACCCCGGTACACGCAGGCTGAACTACCCCGGTACACGCAGGCTGAACTATCCCGGTACACGCAGGCTGAACTATCCCGGTACACGCGGGCTGAACTACCCCGGTACACGCAGGCTGAACTACCCCGGTACACGCAGGCTGAACTATCCCGGTACACGCAGGCTGAACTATCCCGGTACACGCAGGCTGAACTACCCCGGTACACGCAGCCTGAACTACCCCGGTACACGCAGGCTGAACTACCCCGGTACACGCAGGCTGAACTACCCCGGTACACGCAGCCTGAACTATCCCGGTACACGCAGGCTGAACTATCACGGTACATGCAGGCTGAGCTCCCCCGGTACACGCAGGCTGGACTACCCCGGTACACGCAGGCTGAACTACCCCGGTACACGCAGGCTGAACTACCCCGGTACATGCAGGCTGAGCTCCCCCGGTACACGCAGGCTGGACTACCCCGGTACACGCAGGCTGAACTACCCCGGTACACGCAGGCTGAACTATCCCGGTACACGCAGGCTGACCTACCCCGGTACACGCAGGCTGAACTATCCCGGTACACGCAGGCTGAACTATCCCGGTACACGCAGGCTGAACTACCCCGGTACACGCAGGCTGAACTACCCCGGTACACGCAGGCTGAACTACCCCGGTACACGCAGGCGGAACTATCCCGGTACACGCAGGCTGAACTATCCCGGTACACGCAGGCTGAACTATCCCGGTACACGCAGGCTGAACTATCCCGGTACACGCAGGCTGAACAACCCCGGTACACGCAGGCTGACCTACCCCGGTACACGCAGCCTGAACTACCCCGGTACACGCAGGCTGAACTATCCCGGTACACGCAGCCTGAACTATCCCGGTACACGCAGGCTGAACTACCCCGGTACACGCAGGCTGAACTATCCCGGTACACGCAGGCTGAACTATCCCGGTACACGCAGGCTGAACTATCCCGGTACACGCAGGCTGAACTACCCCGGTACACGCAGGCTGAACTATCCCGGTACACGCAGGCTGAACTACCCCGGTACACGCAGGCTGAACTACCCCGGTACACGCAGGCTGAACTATCCCGGTACACGCAGCCTGAACTATCACGGTTGACGCAGGCTGAACTACCACGGTACACGCAGGCTGAACTACCCCGGTACACGCAGGCTGAACTATCCCGGTACACGCAGCCTGAACTATCCCGGTACACGCAGGCTGAACTACCCTGGTACACGCAGGCTGAACTATCCCGGTACACGCAGGCTGAACTACCCCGGTACACGCAGGCTGAACTATCCCGCTACACGCAGCCTGAACTACCCCGGTACACGCAGCCTGAACTACCCCGGTACACGCAGGCTGAACTATCCCGGTACACGCAGGCTGAACTACCCCGGTACACGCAGCCTGAACTACCCCGGTACACGCAGGCTGAACTACCCCGGTACACGCAGGCTGAACTACCCCGGTACACGCAGCCTGAACTATCCCGGTACACGCAGGCTGAACTATCACGGTGCACGCAGGCTGAACTACCACGGTACACGCTGGCTGAACTACCCCGGTACACGCAGGCTGAACTACCCCGGAACACGCAGGCTGAACTATCCCGGTACACGCAGGCTGAACTATCCTGGTACACGCAGGCTGAACTACCCCGGTACATGCAGGCTGAGCTCCCCCGGTACACGCAGGCTGGACTACCCCGGTACACGCAGGCTGAACTACCCCGGTACACGCAGGCTGAACTATCCCGGTACACGCAGGCTGACCTACCCCGGTACACGCAGGCTGAACTATCCCGGTACACGCAGGCTGAACTATCCCGGTACACGCAGGCTGAACTACCCCGGTACACGCAGGCTGAACTACCCCGGTACACGCAGGCTGAACTACCCCGGTACACGCAGGCGGAACTATCCCGGTACACGCAGGCTGAACTATCCCGGTACACGCAGGCTGAACTATCCCGGTACACGCAGGCTGAACTATCCCGGTACACGCAGGCTGAACAACCCCGGTACACGCAGGCTGACCTACCCCGGTACACGCAGCCTGAACTACCCCGGTACACGCAGGCTGAACTATCCCGGTACACGCAGCCTGAACTATCCCGGTACACGCAGGCTGAACTACCCCGGTACACGCAGGCTGAACTATCCCGGTACACGCAGGCTGAACTATCCCGGTACACGCAGGCTGAACTATCCCGGTACACGCAGGCTGAACTACCCCGGTACACGCAGGCTGAACTATCCCGGTACACGCAGGCTGAACTACCCCGGTACACGCAGGCTGAACTACCCCGGTACACGCAGGCTGAACTATCCCGGTACACGCAGGCTGAACTACCCCGGTACACGCAGGCTGAACTACCCCGGTACACGCAGGCTGAACTACCCCGGTACACGCAGGCTGACCTACCCCGGTACACGCAGGCTGAACTATTCCGGTACACGCAGGCTGAACTACCCCGGTACACGCAGGCTGAACTACCCCGGTACACGCAGGCTGAACTACCCCGGTACACGCAGGCTGAACTACCCCGGTACACGCAGGCTGAACTATCCCGGTACACGCAGGCTGAACTATCCCGGTACACGCGGGCTGAACTACCCCGGTACACGCAGGCTGAACTACCCCGGTACACGCAGGCTGAACTATCCCAGTACACGCAGGCTGAACTATCCCGGTACACGCAGGCTGAACTACCCCGGTACACGCAGCCTGAACTACCCCGGTACACGCAGGCTGAACTACCCCGGTACACGCAGGCTGAACTACCCCGGTACACGCAGCCTGAACTATCCCGGTACACGCAGGCTGAACTATCACGGTGCACGCAGGCTGAACTACCACGGTACACGCTGGCTGAACTACCCCGGTACACGCAGGCTGAACTACCCCGGTACATGCAGGCTGAGCTCCCCCGGTACACGCAGGCTGGACTACCCCGGTACACGCAGGCTGAACTACCCCGGTACACGCAGGCTGAACTATCCCGGTACACGCAGGCTGACCTACCCCGGTACACGCAGGCTGAACTATCCCGGTACACGCAGGCTGAACTATCCCGGTACACGCAGGCTGAACTACCCCGGTACACGCAGGCTGAACTACCCCGGTACACGCAGGCTGAACTACCCCGGTACACGCAGGCTGAACTATCCCGGTACACGCAGGCTGAACTATCCCGGTACACGCAGGCTGAACTACCCCGGTACACGCAGGCTGAACTACCCCGGTACACGCAGGCTGAAGTACCCCGGTACACGCAGGCTGAACTACCCCGGTACACGCAGGCTGAACTACCCCGGTACAGGCAGGCTGAACTATCCCGGTACACGCAGGCTGAACTATCCCGGTACACGCAGGCTGAACTATCCCGGTACACGCAGGCTGAACTATCCCGGTACACGCAGGCTGAACTATCCCGGTACACGCAGGCTGTACTGCCCCGGTACACGCAGGCTGAACTATCCCGGTACACGCAGGCTGAACTATCCCGATACACGCAGGCTGAACTATCCCGGTATACGCAGGCTGAACTATCCCGGTACACGCAGGCTGAACTACCCCGGTACACGCAGGCTGAACTATCCCGGTACACGCAGGCTGAACTACCCCGGTACACGCAGGCTGAACTATCCCGGTACACGCGGGCTGAACTACCCCGGTACACGCGGGCTGAACTACCCCGGTACACGCAGGTGAACTACCCCGGTACACGCAGGCTGAACTATCCCGGTACACGCAGGCTGGACTACCCCGGTACACGCAGGCTGAACTATCCCGGTACACGCAGGCTGAACTACCCCGGTACACGCAGGCTGAACTACCCCGGTACACGCAGGCTGAACTATCCCGGTACACGCAGCCTGAACTATCCCGGTTGACGCAGGCTGAACTTCCCCGGTACACGCAGGCTGAACTACCCCGGTACACGCAGGCTGAACTACCCCGGTACACGCAGGCTGAACTACCCCGGTACACGCAGGCTGAACTACCCCGGTACACGCAGGCTGAACTATCCCGGTACACGCAGGCTGAACTACCCCGCTACACGCAGGCTGAACTACCCCGGTACACGCAGGCTGAACTATCCCGGTACACGCAGCCTGAGCTATCCCGGTACACGCAGGCTGAACTATCCCGGTACACGCAGGCTGAACTACCCCGGTACACGCAGGCTGACCTACCCCGGTATACGCAGGCTGAACAACCCCGGTACACGCAGGCTGAACTACCCCGGTACACGCAGCCTGAACTATCCCGGTACACGCAGCCTGAACTATCCCGTTTGACGCAGGCTGAACTTCCCCGGTACACGCAGGCTGAACTACCCCGGTACACGCAGGCTGAACTACCCCGGTACACGCAGGCTGAACTACCCCGGTACACGCAGGCTGAACTATCCCGGTACACGCAGCCTGAACTATCCCGGTACACGCAGCCTGAACTACCCCGGTACACGCAGGCTGAACTATCCCGGTACACGCAGCCTGAAGTACCCCGGTACACGCAGCCTGAACTATCACGGTTGACGCAGGCTGAACTACCACGGTACACGCAGGCTGAACTACCCCGGTACACGCAGGCTGAACTATCCCCGTACACGCAGCCTGAACTATCCCGGTACACGCAGGCTGAACTACCCTGGTACACGCAGGCTGAACTATCCCGGTACACGCAGGCTGAACTACCCCGGTACACGCAGGCTGAACTATCCCGCTACACGCAGCCTGAACTACCCCGGTACACGCAGCCTGAACTACCCCGGTACACGCAGGCTGAACTACCCCGGTACACGCAGGCTGAACTATCCCGGTACACGCAGGCTGTACTATCCCGGTACACGCAGGCTGAACTATCCCGGTACACGCAGGCTGAACTACCCCGGTACACGCAGGCTGAACTACCCCGGTACACGCAGGCTGAACTATCCCGGTACACGCAGGCTGAACTACCCCGGTACACGCAGGCTGAACTACCCCGGTACAGGCAGGCTGAACTATCCCGGTACACGCAGCCTGAACTACCCCGGTACACGCAGGCTGAACTATCCCGGTACACGCAGGCTGAGCTACCCCGGTACACGCAGGCTGAACTATCCCGGTACACGCAGGCTGAACTATCCCGGTACAGGCAGGCTGAACTATCCCGGTACACGCAGGCTGAACTACCCCGGTACACGCAGGCTGAACTACCCCGGTACACGCAGGCTGAACTATCCCGGTACACGCAGGCTGAACTACCCCGGTACACGCAGGCTGAACTACCCTGGTACACGCAGGCTGAACTATCCCGGTACACGCAGGCTGAACTACCCCGGTACACGCAGGCTGAACTATCCCGGTACACGCAGGCTGAACTATCCCGGTACACGCAGGCTGTACTGCCCCTGTACACGCAGGCTGAACTATCCCGGTACACGCAGCCTGAACTATCCCGGTTGACGCAGGCTGAACTACCCCGGTACACGCAGGCTGAACTACCCCGCTACACGCAGGCTGAACTACCCCGGTACACGCAGGCTGAACTATCCCGGTACACGCAGGCTGAACTTCCCCGGTACACGCAGGCTGAACTACCCCGGTACACGCAGGCTGACCTATCCCGGTACACGCAGGTTGAACTATCCCGGTACACGCAGGCTGAACTATCCCGGTACACGCAGCCTGAACTACCCCGCTACACGCAGGCTGAACTATCCCGGTACACGCAGGCTGAACTACCCCGGTACACGCAGGCTGAACTATCCCGGTACACGCAGCCTGAACTATCCCGGTACACGCAGCCTGAACTACCCCGGTACACGCAGGCTGAACTATCCCGGTACACGCAGGGTGAACTATCCCGGTACACGCAGGCTGAACTATCCCGGTACACGCAGGCTGAAGTACCCCGGAACACGCAGCCTGAACTATCCCGGTACACGCAGGCTGAACTATCCCGGTACACGCAGCCTGAAGTACCCCGGAACACGCAGCCTGAACTATCCCGGTTGACGCAGGCTGAACTACCCCGGTACACGCAGGCTGAACTACCCCGGTACACGCAGGCTGAACTATCCCGGTACACGCAGGCTGAACTATCCCGGTACACGCAGCCTGAACTACCCCGGTACACGCAGGCTGAACTATCCCGGTACACGCAGCCTGAAGTACCCCGGTACACGCAGCCTGAACTATCCCGGTTGACGCAGGCTGAACTACCCCGGTACACGCAGGCTGAACTACCCCGGTACACGCAGGCTGAACTATCCCGGTACACGCAGCCTGAACTATCCCGGTACACGCAGGCTGAACTACCCTGGTACACGCAGGCTGAACTATCCCGGTACACGCAGGCTGAACTACCCCGGTACACGCAGGCTGAACTATCCCGCTACACGCAGCCTGAACTACCCCGGTACACGCAGCCTGAACTACCCCGGTACACGCAGGCTGAACTACCCCGGTACACGCAGGCTGAACTATCCCGGTACACGCAGGCTGTACTATCCCGGTACACGCAGGCTGAACTATCCCGGTACACGCAGGCTGAACTACCCCGGTACACGCAGGCTGAACTACCCCGGTACACGCAGGCTGAACTATCCCGGTACACGCAGGCTGAACTACCCCGGTACACGCAGGCTGAACTACCCCGGTACACGCAGGCTGAACTATCCCGGTACACGCAGCCTGAACTACCCCGGTACACGCAGGCTGAACTATCCCGGTACACGCAGGCTGGACTACCCCGGTACACGCAGGCTGAACTATCCCGGTACACGCAGGCTGAACTATCCCGGTACACGCAGGCTGAACTACCCCGGTACACGCAGGCTGAACTACCCCGGTACACGCAGGCTGAACTATCCCGGTACACGCAGGCTGAACTACCCCGGTACACGCAGGCTGAACTATCCCGGTACACGCAGGCTGAACTATCCCGGTACACGCAGGCTGTACTGCCCCGGTACACGCAGGCTGAACTATCCCGGTACACGCAGCCTGAACTATCCCGGTTGACGCAGGCTGAACTACCCCGGTACACGCAGGCTGAACTATCCCGGTACACGCAGGCTGAACTACCCTGGTACACGCAGGCTGAACTACCCCGCTACACGCAGGCTGAACTACCCCGGTACACGCAGGCTGAACTATCCCGGTACACGCAGGCTGAACTTCCCCGGTACACGCAGGCTGAACTACCCCGGTACACGCAGGCTGAACTATCCCGGTACACGCAGGCTGAACTACCCCGCTACACGCAGGCTGAACTACCCCGGTACACGCAGGCTGAACTATCCCGGTACACGCAGGCTGAACTACCCCGGTACACGCAGGCTGAACTATCCCGGTACACGCAGGCTGAACTACCCCGGTACACGCAGGCTGAACTACCCCGGTACACGCAGGCTGAACAACCCCGGTACACGCAGGCTGAACTACCCCGGTACACGCAGCCTGAACTATCCCGATACACGCAGCCTGAACTATCCCGGTTGACGCAGGCTGAACTACCCCGGTACACGCAGGCTGAACTATCCCGGTACACGCAGCCTGAACTATCCCGGTACACGCAGGCTGAACTACACCGGTACACGCAGGCTGAACTACCCTGGTACACGCAGGCGGAACTATCCCGGTACACGCAGGCTGAACTACCCCGGTACACGCAGGCTGAACTGTCCCACTACACGCAGCCTGAACTACCCCGGTACACGCAGCCTATACTACCCCGGTACACGCAGGCTGAACTACCCCAGTACACGCAGGCTGAACTAACCCGGTACACGCAGGCTGAACTATCCCGGTACACGCAGGCTGAACTATCCCGGTACACGCAGGCTGAACTACCCCGGTACACGCAGGCTGAACTATCCCGGTACACGCAGGCTGAACTACCCCGGTACACGCAGCCTGAACTACCCCGGTACACACAGGTTGAACTATCCCGGTACACGCAGGCTGAACTACCCCGGTACATGCAGGCTGAACTGCCCCGGTACACGCAGGCTGAACTATCCCGGTACACGCAGCCTGAACTACCCCGGTACACGCAGGCTGAACTATCCCGGTACACGCAGGCTGAACTACCCCGGTACACGCAGGCTGAACTATCCCGGTACACGCAGGCTGAACTATCCCGGTACACGCAGGCTGAACTACCCCGGTACACGCAGGCTGAACTACCGGGGTACACGCAGGCTGAACTATCCCGGTACACGCGGGCTGAACTACCCCGGTACACGCAGGCTGAACTACCCCGGTACACGCAGGCTGAACTTCCCCGGTACACGCAGGCTGAACTACCCCGGTACACGCAGGCTGAACTACCCCGGTACACGCAGGCTGAACTACCCCGGTACACGCAGGCTGAACTACCCCGGTACACGCAGGCTGAACTACCCCGGTACACGCAGGCTGAACTATCCCGGTACACGCGGGCTGAACTACCCCGGTACACGCAGGCTGAACTATCCCGGTACACGCAGGCTGAACTATCCCGGTACACGCAGGCTGAACTATCCCGGTACACGCGGGCTGAACTACGCCGGTACACGCAGGCTGAACTACCCCGGTACACGCAGGCTGAACTACCCCGGTACACGCAGGCTGAACTATCCCGGTAGACGCAGGCTGAACTACCCCGGTACACGCAGGCTGAACTATCCCGGTACACGCAGGCTGAACTATCCCGGTACACGCAGGCTGAACTACCCCGGTACACGCAGGCTGAACTACCCCGGTACACGCAGGCTGAACTATCCCGGTACACGCAGGCTGAACTACCCCGGTACACGCAGGCTGAACTACCCCGGTACACGCAGGCTGAACTACCCCGGTACACGCAGGCTGAACTATCCCGGTACACGCAGGCTGAACTTCCCCGGTACACGCAGGCTGAACTACCCCGGTACACGCAGGCTGAACTATCCCGCTATACGCAGGCTGAACTATCCCGGTACACGCAGCCTGAACTACCCCGGTACACACAGGCTGAACTATCCCGGTACACGCAGGCTGAACTATCCCGCTATACGCAGGCTGAACTATCCCGGTACACGCAGCCTGAACTACCCCGGTACACGCAGGCTGAACTATGCCGGTACACGCAGGCTGAACTACCCCGGTACACGCAGGCTGAACTACCCCGGTACACGCAGGCTGAACTACCCCGGTACACGCAGGCTGAGCTATCCCGCTACAGGCAGGCTGAGCTACCCCAGTACACGCAGGCTGAACTACCCCGGTACACGCAGGCTGAACGACCCCGGTACATGCAGGCTGAACTACCCCGGTACACGCAGGCTGAATTATCCCGGTACACGCAGGCTGAACTATCCCGGTACACGCAGGCTGAACTATCCCGGTACACGCAGGCTGTACTGCCCCGGTACACGCAGGCTGAACTATCCCGGTACACGCAGGCTGTACTGCCCCGGTACACGCAGGCTGAACTATCCCGGTACACGCAGCCTGAACTATCCCGGTTGACGCAGGCTGAACTACCCCGGTACACGCAGGCTGAACTACCCCGCTACACGCAGGCTGAACTACCCCGGTACACGCAGGCTGAACTATCCCGGTACACGCAGGCTGAACTACCCCGGTACACGCAGGCTGAACTACCCCGGTACATGCAGGCTGAACTATCCCGGTACACGCAGGCTGAACTACCCCGCTACACGCAGGCTGAACTACCCCGGTACACGCAGCCTGAGCTATCCCGGTACACGCAGGCTGAACTATCCCGGTACACGCAGGCTGAACAACCCCGGTACACGCAGGCTGAACTACCCCGGTACACGCAGCCTGAACTATCCCGGTACACGCAACCTGAACTATCCCGGTTGACGCAGGCTGAACTTCCCCGGTACACGCAGGCTGAACTACCCCGGTACACGCAGGCTGAACTACCCCGGTACACGCAGGCTGAACTACCCCGGTACACGCAGGCTGAACTATCCCGGTACACGCAGCCTGAACTATCCCGGTACACGCAGGCTGAACTACACCGGTATACGCAGGCTGAACTACCCTGGTACACGCAGGCTGAACTATCCCGGTACACGCAGGCTGAACTACCCCGGTACACGCAGGCTGAACTATCCCGCTACACGCAGCCTGAACTACCCCGGTACACGCAGCCTGAACTACCCCGGTACACGCAGGCTGAACTATCCCGGTACACGCAGGCTGAACTATCCCGGTACACGCAGGCTGAACTATCCCAGTACACGCAGGCTGAACTATCCCGGTACACGCAGGCTGAACTACCCCGGTACACGCAGGCTGAACTATCCCGGTACACGCAGGCTGAACTACCCCGGTACACGCAGCCTGAACTACCCCGGTACACACAGGTTGAACTATCCCGGTACACGCAGGCTGAACTACCCCGGTACACGCAGGCTGAACTACCCCGGTACACGCAGGCTGAACTATCCCGGTACACGCAGCCTGAACTACCCCGGTACACGCAGACTGAACTATCCCGGTACACGCAGGCTGAACTACCCCGGTACACGCAGGCTGAACTATCCCGGTACACGCAGGCTGAACTATCCCGGTACACGCAGGCTGAACTACCCCGGTACACGCAGGCTGAACTACCCCGGTACACGCAGGCTGAACTATCCCGGTACACGCGGGCTGAACTACCCCGGTACACGCAGGCTGAACTACCCCGGTACACGCAGGCTGAACTACCCCGGTACACGCAGGCTGAACTATCCCGGTACATGCAGGCTGAACTATCCCGGTACACGCGGGCTGAACTACCCCGGTACACGCAGGCTGAACTACTCCGGTACACGCAGGCTGAACTACCCCGGTACACGCAGGCTGAACTATCCCGGTACACGCAGGCTGAACTACCCCGGTACACGCAGGCTGAACTATCCCGGTACACGCAGGCTGAACTATCCCGGTACACGCAGGCTGAACTACCCCGGTACACGCAGGCTGAACTACCCCAGTACACGCAGGCTGAACTATCCCGCTATACGCAGGCTGAACTATCCCGGTACACGCAGCCTGAACTACCCCGGTACACACAGGCTGAACTATCCCGGTACACGCAGGCTGAACTATCCCGCTATACGCAGGCTGAACTATCCCGGTACACGCAGCCTGAACTACCCCGGTACACGCAGGCTGAACTATGCCGGTACACGCAGGCTGAACTACCCCAGTACACGCAGGCTGAACTACCCCGGTACACGCCGGCTGAACTACCCCGGTACACGCAGGCTGAGCTATCCCGCTACACGCAGGCTGAGCTACCCCAGTACACGCAGGCTGAACTACCCCGGTACACGCAGGCTGAACGACCCCGGTACACGCAGGCTGAACTACCCCGGTACACGCAGGCTGAACTATCCCGGTACACGCAGGCTGAACTATCCCGGTACACGCAGGCTGAACTATCCCGGTACACGCAGGCTGTACTGCCCCGGTACACGCAGGCTGAACTATCCCGGTACACGCAGGCTGTACTGCCCCGGTACACGCAGGCTGAACTATCCCGGTACACGCAGCCTGAACTATCCCGGTTGACGCAGGCTGAACTACCCCGGTACACGCAGGCTGAACTACCCCGCTACACGCAGGCTGAACTACCCCGGTACACGCAGGCTGAACTATCCCGGTACACGCAGGCTGAACTACCCCGGTACACGCAGGCTGAACTACCCCGGTACATGCAGGCTGAACTATCCCGGTACACGCAGGCTGAACTACCCCGCTACACGCAGGCTGAACTACCCCGGTACACGCAGCCTGAGCTATCCCGGTACACGCAGGCTGAACTATCCCGGTACACGCAGGCTGAACAACCCCGGTACACGCAGGCTGAACTACCCCGGTACACGCAGCCTGAACTATCCCGGTACACGCAGCCTGAACTATCCCGGTTGACGCAGGCTGAACTTCCCCGGTACACGCAGGCTGAACTACCCCGGTACACGCAGGCTGAACTACCCCGGTACACGCAGGCTGAACTACCCCGGTACACGCAGGCTGAACTACCCCGGTACACGCAGGCTGAACTATCCCGGTACACGCAGCCTGAACTATCCCGGTACACGCGGGCTGAACTACACCGGTACACGCAGGCTGAACTACCCTGGTACACGCAGGCTGAACTATCCCGGTACACGTAGGCTGAACTACCCCGGTACACGCAGGCTGAACTATCCCGCTACACGCAGCCTGAACTACCCCGGTACACGCAGCCTGAACTAGCGCGGTACACGCAGGCTGAACTACCCCGGTACA
Organism: Scyliorhinus torazame; assembly: GCF_047496885.1. Lineage (NCBI taxonomy): Eukaryota > Metazoa > Chordata > Chondrichthyes > Carcharhiniformes > Scyliorhinidae > Scyliorhinus > Scyliorhinus torazame. The sequence goes on along the minus strand of NC_092708.1, from coordinate 397,835,605 downwards.
CGCAGCCTGAGCTATCCCGGTACACGCAGGCTGAACTATCCCGGTACACGCAGGCTGAACAACCCCGGTACACGCAGGCTGAACTACCCCGGTACACGCAGCCTGAACTATCCCGATACACGCAGCCTGAACTATCCCGGTTGACGCAGGCTGAACTTCCCCGGTACACGCAGGCTGAACTACCCCGGTACACGCAGCCTGAACTACCCCGGTACACGCAGGCTGAACTACCCCGGTACACGCAGGCTGAACTACCCCGGTACACGCAGGCTGAACTATCCCGGTACACGCAGGCTGAACTATCCCGCTACACGCAGGCTGAACTACCCCGGTACACGCAGCCTGAACTATCCCGATACACGCAGCCTGAACTATCCCGGTTGACGCAGGCTGAACTACCCCGGTGCACGCAGGCTGAACTACCCCGGTACACGCAGGCTGAACTATCCCGGTACACGCAGGCTGAACTACCCCGGTACACGCAGCCTGAACTATCCCGGTACCCGCAGGCTGAACTACCCCGGTACACGCGGGCTGAACTACGCCGGTACACGCAGGCTGAACTACCCCGGTACACGCAGGCTGAACTACCCCGGTACACGCAGGCTGAACTATCCCGGTACACGCAGGCTGAACTACACCGGTACACGCAGGCTGAACTATCCCGGTACACGCAGGCTGAACTACCCCGGTACACGCGGGCTGAACTACGCCGGTACACGCAGGCTGAACTACCCCGGTACACGCAGGCTGAACTACCCCGGTACACGCAGGCTGAACTACCCCGGTACACGCAGCCTGAACTACCCCGGTACACGCAGCGTGAACTAACCCGGTACACGCAGGCTGAACTACCCCGGTACACGCAGGCTGAACTACCCCGCTACACGCAGCCTGAACTACCCCGGTACACGCAGCGTGAACTAACCCGGTACACGCAGGCTGAACTACCCCGGTACACGCAGGCTGAACTATCCCGGTACACGCAGGCTGAACTATCCCGGTACACGCAGGCTGAACTATCCCGGTACACGCAGGCTGAACTACCCCGGTACACGCAGGCTGAACTACCCCGGTACACGCAGCCTGAACTACCCCGGTACACGCAGGCTGAACTATCCCGGTACACGCAGGCTGAACTACCCCGGTGCACGCAGGCTGAACTATCCCGGTACACGCAGCCTGAACTATCACGGTACACGCGGGCTGAACTACCCCGGTACACGCAGGCTGAACTACCCCGGTACACGCAGGTTGAACTATCCCGGTACACGCAGGCTGAACTACCCCGGTACACGCAGGCTGAACTACCCCGGTACACGCAGGCTGAACTACCCCGGTACACGCAGGCTGAACTATCCCGGTACACGCAGCCTGAACTACCCCGGTACACGCAGGCTGAACTATCCCGGTACACGCAGGCTGAACTACCCCGGTACACGCAGGCTGAACTATCCCGGTACACGCAGGCTGAACTATCCCGGTACACGCAGGCTGAACTACCCCGGTACACGCAGGCTGAACTACCGGGGTACACGCAGGCTGAACTATCCCGGTACACGCGGGCTGAACTACCCCGGTACACGCAGGCTGAACTACCCCGGTACACGCAGGCTGAACTACCCCGGTACACGCAGGCTGAACTACCCCGGTACACGCAGGCTGAACTACCCCGGTACACGCAGGCTGAACTACCCCGGTACACGCAGGCTGAACTATCCCGGTACACGCAGGCTGAACTATCCCGGTACACGCAGGCTGAACTACCCCGGTACACGCAGGCTGGACTATCCCGATACACGCAGGCTGAACTATCCCGGTACACGCAGGCTGAACTACCCCGGTACACGCAGGCTGAACTACCCCGGTACACGCAGGCTGAACTATCCCGATACACGCAGGCTGAACTATCCCGGTACACGCAGGCTGAACTACCCCGGTACACGCAGGCTGAACTATCCCGGTACACGCAGGCTGAACTACCCCGGTACACGCAGGCTGAACTACCCCGGTACACGCGGGCTGAACTACCCCGGTACACGCAGGCTGAACTATCCCGATACACGCAGGCTGAACTATCCCGGTACACGCAGGCTGAACTACCCCGGTACACGCAGGCTGAACTACCCCGGTACACGCAGGCTGAACTATCCCGGTACACGCAGGCTGAACTACCCCGGTACACGCAGGCTGAACTACCCCGGTACACGCAGGCTGAACTACCCCGGTACACGCAGGCTGAACTATCCCGGTACAGGCAGGCTGAACTTCCCCGGTACACGCAGGCTGAACTACCCCGGTACACGCAGGCTGAACTATCCCGCTATACGCAGGCTGAACTATCCCGGTACACGCAGCCTGAACTACCCCGGTACACACAGGCTGAACTATCCCGGTACACGCAGGCTGAACTATCCCGCTATACGCAGGCTGAACTATCCCGGTACACGCAGCCTGAACTACCCCGGTACACGCAGGTTGAACTATGCCGGTACACGCAGGGTGAACTACCCCGGTACACGCAGGCTGAACTACCCCGGTACACGCAGGCTGAACTACCCCGGTACACGCAGGCTGAACTACCCCGGTACACGCAGGCTGAACTATCCCGGTACACGCAGCCTGAACTACCCCGGTACACGCAGCCTGAACTACCCCGGTACACGCAGGCTGAACTATCCCGCTATACGCAGGCTGAACTATCCCGGTACACGCAGCCTGAACTACCCCGGTACACGCAGGTTGAACTATGCCGGTACACGCAGGGTGAACTACCCCGGTACACGCAGGCTGAACTATCCCGGTACACGCAGGCTGAACTATCCCGGTACACGCGGGCTGAACTACGCCGGTACACGCAGGCTGAACTACCCCGGTACACGCAGGCTGAACTACCCCGGTACACGCAGGCTGAACTATCCCGGTAGACGCAGGCTGAACTACCCCGGTACACGCAGGCTGAACTATCCCGGTACACGCAGGCTGAACTATCCCGGTACACGCAGGCTGAACTACCCCGGTACACGCAGGCTGAACTACCCCGGTACACGCAGGCTGAACTATCCCGGTACACGCAGGCTGAACTACCCCGGTACACGCAGGCTGAACTACCCCGGTACACGCAGGCTGAACTACCCCGGTACACGCAGGCTGAACTATCCCGGTACACGCAGGCTGAACTTCCCCGGTACACGCAGGCTGAACTACCCCGGTACACGCAGGCTGAACTATCCCGCTATACGCAGGCTGAACTATCCCGGTACACGCAGCCTGAACTACCCCGGTACACACAGGCTGAACTATCCCGGTACACGCAGGCTGAACTATCCCGGTACCCGCAGGCTGAACTACCCCGGTACACGCAGGCTGAACTACACCGGTACACGCAGGCTGAACTATCCCGGTACACGCAGGCTGAACTACCCCGGTACACGCGGGCTGAACTACCCCGGTACACGCAGGCTGAACTACCCCGGTACACGCAGGCTGAACTACCCCGCTACACGCAGCCTGAACTACCCCGGTACACGCAGCCTGAACTAACCCGGTACACGCAGGCTGAACTACCCCGGTACACGCAGGCTGAACTATCCCGGTACACGCAGGCTGAACTATCCCGGTACACGCAGGCTGAACTATCCCGGTACACGCAGGCTGAACTACCCCGGTACACGCAGGCTGAACTATCCCGGTACACGCAGGCTGAACTACCCCGGTACACGCAGCCTGAACTACCCCGGTACACGCAGGCTGAACTATCCCGGTACACGCAGGCTGAACTACCCCGGTACACGCAGCCTGAACTATCACGGTACACGCAGCCTGAACTATCACGGTACACGCGGGCTGAACTACCCCGGTACACGCAGGCTGAACTACCCCGGTACACGCAGGCTGAACTACCCCGGTACACGCAGGCTGAACTATCCCGGTACATGCAGGCTGAACTATCCCGGTACACGCGGGCTGAACTACCCCGGTACACGCAGGCTGAACTACTCCGGTACACGCAGGCTGAACTACCCCGGTACACGCAGGCTGAACTATCCCGGTACACGCAGGCTGAACTACCCCGGTACACGCAGGCTGAACTATCCCGGTACACGCAGGCTGAACTATCCCGGTACACGCAGGCTGAACTACCCCGGTACACGCAGGCTGAACTACCCCAGTACACGCAGGCTGAACTATCCCGCTATACGCAGGCTGAACTATCCCGGTACACGCAGCCTGAACTACCCCGGTACACACAGGCTGAACTATCCCGGTACACGCAGGCTGAACTATCCCGCTATACGCAGGCTGAACTATCCCGGTACACGCAGCCTGAACTACCCCGGTACACGCAGGCTGAACTATGCCGGTACACGCAGGCTGAACTACCCCAGTACACGCAGGCTGAACTACCCCGGTACACGCCGGCTGAACTACCCCGGTACACGCAGGCTGAGCTATCCCGCTACACGCAGGCTGAGCTACCCCAGTACACGCAGGCTGAACTACCCCGGTACACGCAGGCTGAACGACCCCGGTACACGCAGGCTGAACTACCCCGGTACACGCAGGCTGAACTATCCCGGTACACGCAGGCTGAACTATCCCGGTACACGCAGGCTGAACTATCCCGGTACACGCAGGCTGTACTGCCCCGGTACACGCAGGCTGAACTATCCCGGTACACGCAGGCTGTACTGCCCCGGTACACGCAGGCTGAACTATCCCGGTACACGCAGCCTGAACTATCCCGGTTGACGCAGGCTGAACTACCCCGGTACACGCAGGCTGAACTACCCCGCTACACGCAGGCTGAACTACCCCGGTACACGCAGGCTGAACTATCCCGGTACACGCAGGCTGAACTACCCCGGTACACGCAGGCTGAACTACCCCGGTACATGCAGGCTGAACTATCCCGGTACACGCAGGCTGAACTACCCCGCTACACGCAGGCTGAACTACCCCGGTACACGCAGCCTGAGCTATCCCGGTACACGCAGGCTGAACTATCCCGGTACACGCAGGCTGAACAACCCCGGTACACGCAGGCTGAACTACCCCGGTACACGCAGCCTGAACTATCCCGGTACACGCAGCCTGAACTATCCCGGTTGACGCAGGCTGAACTTCCCCGGTACACGCAGGCTGAACTACCCCGGTACACGCAGGCTGAACTACCCCGGTACACGCAGGCTGAACTACCCCGGTACACGCAGGCTGAACTACCCCGGTACACGCAGGCTGAACTATCCCGGTACACGCAGCCTGAACTATCCCGGTACACGCGGGCTGAACTACACCGGTACACGCAGGCTGAACTACCCTGGTACACGCAGGCTGAACTATCCCGGTACACGTAGGCTGAACTACCCCGGTACACGCAGGCTGAACTATCCCGCTACACGCAGCCTGAACTACCCCGGTACACGCAGCCTGAACTAGCGCGGTACACGCAGGCTGAACTACCCCGGTACACGCAGCCTGAGCTATCCCGGTACACGCAGGCTGAACTATCCCGGTACACGCAGGCTGAACAACCCCGGTACACGCAGGCTGAACTACCCCGGTACACGCAGCCTGAACTATCCCGATACACGCAGCCTGAACTATCCCGGTTGACGCAGGCTGAACTTCCCCGGTACACGCAGGCTGAACTACCCCGGTACACGCAGGCTGAACTACCCCGGTACCCGCAGGCTGAACTACCCCGGTACACGCAGGCTGAACTATCCCGGTACCCGCAGGCTGAACTACCCCGGTACACGCAGCCTGAACTATCCCGGTACCCGCAGGCTGAACTACCCCGGTACACGCAGGCTGAACTACACCGGTACACGCAGGCTGAACTATCCCGGTACACGCAGGCTGAACTACCCCGGTACACGCAGGCTGAACTATCCCGGTACACGCAGGCTGAACTACCCCGGTACACGCAGCCTGAACTACCCCGGTACACGCAGGCTGAGCTGCCCCGGTACACGCAGGCTGAACTACCCCGGTACACGCGGGCTGAACTACGCCGGTACACGCAGGCTGAACTACCCCGGTACACGCAGGCTGAACTACCCCGGTACACGCAGGCTGAACTACCCCGGTACACGCAGGCTGAACTACCCCGGTACACGCAGCCTGAACTACCCCGGTACACGCAGCGTGAACTAACCCGGTACACGCAGGCTGAACTACCCCGGTACACGCAGGCTGAACTATCCCGGTACACGCAGGCTGAACTATCCCGGTACACGCAGGCTGAACTATCCCGGTACACGCAGGCTGAACTATCCCGGTACACGCAGGCTGAACTACCCCGGTACACGCAGGCTGAACTACCCCGGTACACGCAGGCTGAACTATCCCGGTACACGCAGGCTGAACTACCCCGGTGCACGCAGGCTGAACTATCCCGGTACACGCAGCCTGAACTATCACGGTACACGCGGGCTGAACTACCCCGGTACACGCAGGCTGAACTACCCCGGTACACGCAGGTTGAACTATCCCGGTACACGCAGGCTGAACTACCCCGGTACACGCAGGCTGAACTACCCCGGTACACGCAGGCTGAACTACCCCGGTACACGCAGGCTGAACTATCCCGGTACACGCAGCCTGAACTACCCCGGTACACGCAGGCTGAACTATCCCGGTACACGCAGGCTGAACTACCCCGGTACACGCAGGCTGAACTATCCCGGTACACGCAGGCTGAACTATCCCGGTACACGCAGGCTGAACTACCCCGGTACACGCAGGCTGAACTACCGGGGTACACGCAGGCTGAACTATCCCGGTACACGCAGGCTGAACTACCCCGGTACACGCAGGCTGAACTACCCCGGTACACGCAGGCTGAACTACCCCGGTACACGCAGGCTGAACTACCCCGGTACACGCAGGCTGAACTACCCCGGTACACGCAGGCTGAACTACCCCGGTACACGCAGGCTGAACTATCCCGGTACACGCAGGCTGAACTACCCCGGTACACGCAGGCTGAACTATCCCGATACACGCAGGCTGAACTATCCCGGTACACGCAGGCTGAACTACCCCGGTACACGCAGGCTGAACTACCCCGGTACACGCAGGCTGAACTATCCCGGTACACGCAGGCTGAACTACCCCGGTACACGCAGGCTGAACTACCCCGGTACACGCAGGCTGAACTACCCCGGTACACGCAGGCTGAACTATCCCGGTACACGCAGGCTGAACTACCCCGGTACACGCAGGCTGAACTATCCCGGTACACGCAGGCTGAACTTCCCCGGTACACGCAGGCTGAACTACCCCGGTACACGCAGGCTGAACTACCCCGGTACACGCAGGCTGAACTTCCCCGGTACACGCAGGCTGAACTACCCCGGTACACGCAGGCTGAACTATCCCGCTATACGCAGGCTGAACTATCCCGGTACACGCAGCCTGAACTACCCCGGTACACGCAGGCTGAACTATCCCGCTATACGCAGGCTGAACTATCCCGGTACACGCAGGCTGAACTATCCCGCTATACGCAGGCTGAACTATCCCGGTACACGCAGCCTGAACTACCCCGGTACACGCAGGTTGAACTATGCCGGTACACGCAGGGTGAACTACCCCGGTACACGCAGGCTGAACTACCCCGGTACACGCAGGCTGAACTACCCCGGTACACGCAGGCTGAACTACCCCGGTACACGCAGGCTGAACTATCCCGGTACACGCGGGCTGAACTACCCCGGTACACGCAGGCTGAACTATCCCGGTACACGCAGGCTGAACTATCCCGGTACACGCAGGCTGAACTATCCCGGTACACGCGGGCTGAACTACGCCGGTACACGCAGGCTGAACTACCCCGGTACACGCAGGCTGAACTACCCCGGTACACGCAGGCTGAACTATCCCGGTAGACGCAGGCTGAACTACCCCGGTACACGCAGGCTGAACTATCCCGGTACACGCAGGCTGAACTATCCCGGTACACGCAGGCTGAACTACCCCGGTACACGCAGGCTGAACTACCCCGGTACACGCAGGCTGAACTATCCCGGTACACGCAGGCTGAACTACCCCGGTACACGCAGGCTGAACTACCCCGGTACACGCAGGCTGAACTACCCCGGTACACGCAGGCTGAACTATCCCGGTACACGCAGGCTGAACTTCCCCGGTACACGCAGGCTGAACTACCCCGGTACACGCAGGCTGAACTATCCCGCTATACGCAGGCTGAACTATCCCGGTACACGCAGCCTGAACTACCCCGGTACACACAGGCTGAACTATCCCGGTACACGCAGGCTGAACTATCCCGGTACCCGCAGGCTGAACTACCCCGGTACACGCAGGCTGAACTACACCGGTACACGCAGGCTGAACTATCCCGGTACACGCAGGCTGAACTACCCCGGTACACGCGGGCTGAACTACGCCGGTACACGCAGGCTGAACTACCCCGGTACACGCAGGCTGAACTACCCCGGTACACGCAGGCTGAACTACCCCGGTACACGCAGGCTGAACTACCCCGGTACACGCAGGCTGAACTACCCCGCTACACGCAGCCTGAACTACCCCGGTACACGCAGCCTGAACTAACCCGGTACACGCAGGCTGAACTACCCCGGTACACGCAGGCTGAACTATCCCGGTACACGCAGGCTGAACTATCCCGGTACACGCAGGCTGAACTATCCCGGTACACGCAGGCTGAACTACCCCGGTACACGCAGGCTGAACTATCCCGGTACACGCAGGCTGAACTACCCCGGTACACGCAGCCTGAACTACCCCGGTACACGCAGGCTGAACTATCCCGGTACACGCAGGCTGAACTACCCCGGTACACGCAGCCTGAACTATCACGGTACACGCAGCCTGAACTATCACGGTACACGCGGGCTGAACTACCCCGGTACACGCAGGCTGAACTACCCCGGTACACGCAGGTTGAACTATCCCGGTACACGCAGGCTGAACTACCCCGGTACACGCAGGCTGAACTACCCCGGTACACGCAGGCTGAACTACCCCGGTACACGCAGGCTGAACTATCCCGGTACACGCAGCCTGAACTACCCCGGTACACGCAGGCTGAACTATCCCGTTACACGCAGGCTGAACTACCCCGGTACACGCAGGCTGAACTATCCCGGTACACGCAGGCTGAACTATCCCGGTACACGCAGGCTGAACTACCCCGGTACACGCAGGCTGAACTACCGGGGTACACGCAGGCTGAACTATCCCGGTACACGCGGGCTGAACTACCCCGGTACACGCAGGCTGAACTACCCCGGTACACGCAGGCTGAACTACCCCGGTACACGCAGGCTGAACTACCCCGGTACACGCAGGCTGAACTACCCCGGTACACGCAGGCTGAACTACCCCGGTACACGCAGGCTGAACTATCCCGGTACACGCAGGCTGAACTACCCCGGTACACGCAGGCTGAACTATCCCGATACACGCAGGCTGAACTATCCCGGTACACGCAGGCTGAACTACCCCGGTACACGCAGGCTGAACTACCCCGGTACACGCAGGCTGAACTATCCCGGTACACGCAGGCTGAACTACCCCGGTACACGCAGGCTGAACTACCCCGGTACACGCAGGCTGAACTACCCCGGTACACGCAGGCTGAACTATCCCGGTACACGCAGGCTGAACTATCCCGGTACACGCAGGCTGAACTACCCCGGTACACGCAGGCTGAACTTCCCCGGTACACGCAGGCTGAACTACCCCGGTACACGCAGGCTGAACTATCCCGCTATACGCAGGCTGAACTATCCCGGTACACGCAGCCTGAACTACCCCGGTACACACAGGCTGAACTATCCCGGTACACGCAGGCTGAACTATCCCGCTATACGCAGGCTGAACTATCCCGGTACACGCAGCCTGAACTACCCCGGTACACGCAGGCTGAACTATGCCGGTACACGCAGGGTGAACTACCCCGGTACACGCAGGCTGAACTACCCCGGTACACGCAGGCTGAACTACCCCGGTACACGCAGGCTGAACTACCCCGGTACACGCAGGCTGAACTATCCCGGTACACGCGGGCTGAACTACCCCGGTACACGCAGGCTGAACTATCCCGGTACACGCAGGCTGAACTATCCCGGTACACGCAGGCTGAACTATCCCGGTACACGCGGGCTGAACTACGCCGGTACACGCAGGCTGAACTACCCCGGTACACGCAGGCTGAACTACCCCGGTACACGCAGGCTGAACTATCCCGGTAGACGCAGGCTGAACTACCCCGGTACACGCAGGCTGAACTATCCCGGTACACGCAGGCTGAACTATCCCGGTACACGCAGGCTGAACTACCCCGGTACACGCAGGCTGAACTACCCCGGTACACGCAGGCTGAACTACCCCGGTACACGCAGGCTGAACTATCCCGGTACACGCAGGCTGAACTACCCCGGTACACGCAGGCTGAACTACCCCGGTACACGCAGGCTGAACTACCCCGGTACACGCAGGCTGAACTACCCCGGTACACGCAGGCTGAACTACCCCGGTACACGCAGGCTGAACTACCCCGGTACACGCAGGCTGAACTACCCCGGTACACGCAGGCTGAACTATCCCGGTACACGCAGGCTGAACTACCCCGGTACACGCAGGCTGAACTACCCCGGTACACGCAGGCTGAACTACCCCGGTACACGCAGGCTGAACTATCCCGGTACACGCAGGCTGAACTTCCCCGGTACACGCAGGCTGAACTACCCCGGTACACGCAGGCTGAACTATCCCGCTATACGCAGGCTGAACTATCCCGGTACACGCAGCCTGAACTACCCCGGTACACACAGGCTGAACTATCCCGGTACACGCAGGCTGAACTATCCCGGTACACGCAGGCTGAACTACCCCGGTGCACGCAGGCTGAACTATCCCGGTACACGCAGCCTGAACTATCACGGTACACGCGGGCTGAACTACCCCGGTACACGCAGGCTGAACTACCCCGGTACACGCAGGTTGAACTATCCCGGTACACGCAGGCTGAACTACCCCGGTACACGCAGGCTGAACTACCCCGGTACACGCAGGCTGAACTACCCCGGTACACGCAGGCTGAACTACCCCGGTACACGCAGCCTGAACTACCCCGGTACACGCAGGCTGAACTATCCCGGTACACGCAGGCTGAACTACCCCGGTACACGCAGGCTGAACTATCCCGGTACACGCAGGCTGAACTATCCCGGTACACGCAGGCTGAACTACCCCGGTACACGCAGGCTGAACTACCGGGGTACACGCAGGCTGAACTACCCCGGTACACGCAGGCTGAACTACCCCGGTACACGCAGGCTGAACTACCCCGGTACACGCAGGCTGAACTACCCCGGTACACGCAGGCTGAACTACCCCGGTACACGCAGGCTGAACTACCCCGGTACACGCAGGCTGAACTATCCCGGTACACGCAGGCTGAACTACCCCGGTACACGCAGGCTGAACTATCCCGATACACGCAGGCTGAACTATCCCGGTACACGCAGGCTGAACTACCCCGGTACACGCAGGCTGAACTACCCCGGTACACGCAGGCTGAACTATCCCGGTACACGCAGGCTGAACTACCCCGGTACACGCAGGCTGAACTACCCCGGTACACGCAGGCTGAACTACCCCGGTACACGCAGGCTGAACTATCCCGGTACAGGCAGGCTGAACTTCCCCGGTACACGCAGGCTGAACTACCCCGGTACACGCAGGCTGAACTATCCCGCTATACGCAGGCTGAACTATCCCGGTACACGCAGCCTGAACTACCCCGGTACACACAGGCTGAACTATCCCGGTACACGCAGGCTGAACTATCCCGCTATACGCAGGCTGAACTATCCCGGTACACGCAGCCTGAACTACCCCGGTACACGCAGGCTGAACTATGCCGGTACACGCAGGGTGAACTACCCCGGTACACGCAGGCTGAACTACCCCGGTACACGCAGGCTGAACTACCCCGGTACACGCAGGCTGAGCTATCCCGCTACACGCAGGCTGAGCTACCCCAGTACACGCAGGCTGAACTACCCCGGTACACGCAGGCTGAACGACCCCGGTACATGCAGGCTGAACTACCCCGGTACACGCAGGCTGAATTATCCCGGTACACGCAGGCTGAACTATCCCGGTACACGCAGGCTGAACTATCCCGGTACACGCAGGCTGTACTGCCCCGGTACACGCAGGCTGAACTATCCCGGTACACGCAGGCTGTACTGCCCCGGTACACGCAGGCTGAACTATCCCGGTACACGCAGCCTGAACTATCCCGGTTGACGCAGGCTGAACTACCCCGGTACACGCAGGCTGAACTACCCCGCTACACGCAGGCTGAACTACCCCGGTACACGCAGGCTGAACTATCCCGGTACACGCAGGCTGAACTACCCCGGTACACGCAGGCTGAACTACCCCGGTACATGCAGGCTGAACTATCCCGGTACACGCAGGCTGAACTACCCCGCTACACGCAGGCTGAACTACCCCGGTACACGCAGCCTGAGCTATCCCGGTACACGCAGGCTGAACTATCCCGGTACACGCAGGCTGAACAACCCCGGTACACGCAGGCTGAACTACCCCGGTACACGCAGCCTGAACTATCCCGGTACACGCAGCCTGAACTATCCCGGTTGACGCAGGCTGAACTTCCCCGGTACACGCAGGCTGAACTATCCCGGTTGACGCAGGCTGAACTACCCCGGTACACGCAGGCTGAACTACCCCGGTACACGCAGGCTGAACTACCCCGGTACACGCAGGCTGAACTATCCCGGTACACGCAGCCTGAACTATCCCGGTACACGCAGGTTGAACTACACCGGTATACGCAGGCTGAACTACCCTGGTACACGCAGGCTGAACTATCCCGGTACACGGAGGCTGAACTACCCCGGTACACGCAGGCTGAACTATCCCGCTACACGCAGCCTGAACTACCCCGGTACACGCAGCCTGAACTACCCCGGTACACGCAGGCTGAACTATCCCGGTACACGCAGGCTGAACTACCCCGGTACACGCAGGCTGAACTATCCCGGTACACGCAGGCTGAACTATCCCGGTACACGCAGGCTGAACTATCCCGGTACACGCAGGCTGAACTATCCCGGTACACGCAGGCTGAACTATCCCGGTACACGCAGGCTGAACTACCCCGGTACACGCAGGCTGAACTATCCCGGTACACGCAGGCTGAACTACCCCGGTACACGCAGCCTGAACTACCCCGGTACACCCAGGTTGAACTATCCCGGTACACGCAGGCTGAACTACCCCGGTACACGCAGGCTGAACTACCCCGGTACACGCAGGCTGAACTATCCCGGTACACGCAGCCTGAACTACCCCGGTACACGCAGGCTGAACTATCCCGGTACACGCAGGCTGAACTACCCCGGTACACGCAGGCTGAACTATCCCGGTACACGCAGGCTGAACTATCCCGGTACACGCAGGCTGAACTACCCCGGTACACGCAGGCTGAACTACCCCGGTACACGCAGGCTGAACTATCCCGGTACACGCGGGCTGAACTACCCCGGTACACGCAGGCTGAACTACCCCGGTACACGCAGGCTGAACTACCCCGGTACACGCAGGCTGAACTATCCCGGTACATGCAGGCTGAACTATCCCGGTACACGCAGGCTGAACTATCCCGGTACATGCAGGCTGAACTTCCCCGGTACACGCAGGCTGAACTATCCCGGTACACACAGGCTGAACTACCCCGGTACACGCAGGCTGAACTACCCCGGTACACGCAGGCTGAACTACCCCGGTACACGCAGGCTGAACTATCCCGGTACACGCAGGCTGAACTACCCCGGTACACGCAGGCTGAACTATCCCGGTACACGCAGGCTGAACTATCCCGGTACACGCAGGCTGAACTACCCCGGTACACGCAGGCTGAACTACCCCGGTACACGCAGGCTGAACTATCCCGGTACACGCAGGCTGAACTACCCCGGTACACGCAGGCTGAACTACCCCGGTACACGCAGGCTGAACTACCCCGGTACACGCAGGCTGAACTATCCCGGTACACGCAGGCTGAACTTCCCCGGTACACGCAGGCTGAACTACCCCGGTACACGCAGGCTGAACTATCCCGCTATACGCAGGCTGAACTATCCCGGTACACGCAGCCTGAACTACCCCGGTACACACAGGCTGAACTATCCCGGTACACGCAGGCTGAACTATCCCGCTATACGCAGGCTGAACTATCCCGGTACACGCAGCCTGAACTACCCCGGTACACGCAGGCTGAACTATGCCGGTACACGCAGGCTGAACTACCCCGGTACACGCAGGCTGAACTACCCCGGTACACGCCGGCTGAACGACCCTGGTACACGCAGGCTGAGCTATCCCGCTACACGCAGGCTGAGCTACCCCAGTACACGCAGGCTGAACTACCCCGGTACACGCAGGCTGAACGACCCCGGTACACGCAGGCTGAACTACCCCGGTACACGCAGGCTGAACTATCCCGGTACACGCAGGCTGAACTATCCCGGTACACGCAGGCTGAACTATCCCGGTACATGCAGGCTGTACTGCCCCGGTACACGCAGGCTGAACTATCCCGGTACACGCAGGCTGTACTGCCCCGGTACACGCAGGCTGAACTATCCCGGTACACGCAGCCTGAACTATCCCGGTTGACGCAGGCTGAACTACCCCGGTACACGCAGGCTGAACTACCCCGCTACACGCAGGCTGAACTACCCCGGTACACGCAGGCTGAACTATCCCGGTACACGCAGGCTGAACTACCCCGGTACACGCAGGCTGAACTACCCCGGTACATGCAGGCTGAACTATCCCGGTACACGCAGGCTGAACTACCCCGCTACACGCAGGCTGAACTACCCCGGTACACGCAGCCTGAGCTATCCCGGTACACGCAGGCTGAACTACCCCGGTACACGCAGGCTGAACAACCCCGGTACACGCAGGCTGAACTACCCCGGTACACGCAGCCTGAACTATCCCGGTACACGCAGGCTGAACAACCCCGGTACACGCAGGCTGAACAACCCCGGTACACGCAGCCTGAGCTACCCCGGTACACGCAGGCTGAACTATCCCGGTACACGCAGGCTGAACAACCCCGGTACACGCAGGCTGGACTACCCCGGTACACGCAGGCTGAACTATCCCGGTACACGCAGGCTGAACTACCCCGGTACACGCAGGCTGAACTATCCCGGTACACGCAGCCTGAACTATCCCGGTTGACGCAGGCTGAACTTCCCCGGTACACGCAGGCTGAACTACCCCGGTACACGCAGGCTGAACTACCCCGGTACACGCAGGCTGAACTACCCCGGTACACGCAGGCTGAACTATCCCGGTACACGCAGCCTGAACTATCCCGGGACACGCAGGCTGAACTACACCGGTACACGCAGGCTGAACTACCCTGGTACACGCAGGCTGAACTATCCCGGTACATGCAGGCTGAACTATCCCGGTACACGCAGGCTGAACTATCCCGCTACACGCAGCCTGAACTACCCCGGTACACGCAGCCTGAACTACCCCGGTACACGCAGGCTGAACTACCCCGGTACACGCAGGCTGAACTATCCCGGTACACGCAGGCTGAACTATCCCGGTACACGCAGGCTGAACTATCCCGGTACACGCAGGCTGAACTACCCCGGTACACGCAGGCTGAACTATCCCGGTACACGCAGGCTGAACTACCCCGGTACACGCAGCCTGAACTACCCCGGTACACACAGGTTGAACTATCCCGGTACACGCAGGCTGAACTACCCCGGTACACGCAGGCTGAACTACCCCGGTACACGCAGGCTGAACTATCCCGGTACACGCAGCCTGAACTATCCCGGTACACGCAGGCTGAACTATCCCGGTACACGCAGGCTGAACTACCCCGCTACACGCAGGCTGAACTATCCCGGTACACGCAGGCTGAACTATCCCGGTACACGCAGGCTGAACTACCCCGGTACACGCAGGCTCAACTACCCCGGTACACGCAGGCTGAACTATCCCGGTACACGCGGGCTGAACTACCCCGGTACACGCAGGCCGAACTACCCCGGTACACGCAGGCTGAACTACCCCGGTACACGCAGGCTGAACTACCCCGGTACACGCAGGCTGAACTACCCCGGTACACGCAGGCTGAACTACCCCGGTACACGCAGGCTGAACTACACCGGTACACGCAGGCTGAACTATCCCGGTACACGCGGGCTGAACTGCCCCGGTACACGCAGGCTGAACTATCCCGGTACACGCAGGCTGAACTATCCCGGTACACGCAGGCTGAACTACCCCGGTACACGCAGGCTGAACTATCCCGGTACACGCAGGCTGAACTATCCCGGTACACGCAGGCTGAACTACCCCGGTACACGCAGCCTGAACTACCCCGGTACACGCAGGCTGAACTATCCCGGTACACGCAGGCTGAACTACCCCGGTACACGCAGGCTGAACTATCCCGGTACACGCAGGCTGAACTACCCCGGTACACGCAGGCTGAACTATCCCGGTACACGCAGGCTGAACTATCCCGGTACACGCAGGCTGAACTACCCCGGTACACGCAGGCTGAACTACCCCGGTACACGCAGGCTGAACTATCCCGGTACACGCAGGCTGAACTACCCCGGTACACGCAGGCTGAACTACCCCGGTACACGCAGGCTGAACTACCCCGGTACACGCAGGCTGAACTATCCCGGTAGACGCAGGCTGAACTTCCCCGGTACACGCAGGCTGAACTACCCCGGTACACGCAGGCTGAACTATCCCGCTATACGCAGGCTGAACTATCCCGGTACACGCAGCCTGAACTATCCCGGTACACGCAGGCTGAACTATCCCGCTATACGCAGGCTGAACTATCCCGGTACACGCAGCCTGAACTACCCCGGTACACACAGGCTGAACTATCCCGGTACACGCAGGCTGAACTATCCCGCTATACGCAGGCTGAACTATCCCGGTACACGCAGCCTGAACTACCCCGGTACACGCAGGCTGAACTATCCCGGTACATGCAGGCTGAACTACCCCGGTACACGCAGGCTGAACTACCCCGGTACACGCAGGCTGAACTACCCCGGTACACGCAGGCTGAGCTATCCCGCTACACGCAGGCTGAGCTACCCCAGTACACGCAGGCTGAACTACCCCGGTACACGCAGGCTGAACTACCCCGGTACACGCAGGCTGAACTACCCCGGTACACGCAGGCTGAACTATCCCGGTACACGCAGGCTGAGCTGCCCCGGTACACGCAGGCTGAACATCCCCGGTACACTCAGGCTGAACTACCCCGGTACACGCAGGCTGAACTATCCCGGTACACGCAGGCTGAACTACCCCGGTACACGCAGCCTGAACTATCCCGGTACACGCAGGCTGAACTACCCCGGTACACGCAGGCTGAACTACCCCGGTACACGCAGGCTGAACTACCCCGGTACACGCAGGCTGAACTATCCCGGTACACGCAGGCTGAACTATCCCGGTACACGCAGGCGGAACTACCCCGGTACACGCAGGCGGAACTACCCCGGTACATGCAGGCTGAACTACCCCGGTACACGCAGGCTGAAGTACCCCGGTACACGCAGCCTGAACTACCCCGGTACACGCAGGCTGAACTATCTCGGTACACGCAGGCTGAACTATCCCGGTACACGCAGCCTGAACTATCCCGGTACACGCAGCCTGAACTACCCCGGTACACGCAGCCTGAACTATCCCGGTACACGCAGGCGGAACTACCCCGGTACACGCAGGCTGAACTACCCCGGTACACGCAGGCTGAACTACCCCGGTACACGCAGGCTGAACTATCCCGGTACACGCAGGCTGAACTATCCCGGTACACGCAGGCTGAACTACCCCGGTACACGCAAGCTGAACTACCCCGGTACACGCAGCCTGAACTACCCCGGTACACGCAGCCTGAACTACCCCGGTACACGCAGCCTGAACTACCCCGGTACACGCAGGCTGAACTATCCCGGAACACGCAGCCTGAACTACCCCGGTACACGCAGGCTGAACTATCTCGGTACACGCAGGCTGAACTATCCCGGTACACGCAGCCTGAACTATCCCGGTACACGCAGCCTGAACTACCCCGGTACACGCAGCCTGAACTATCCCGGCACACGCAGGCGGAACTACCCCGGTACACGCAGGCTGAACTACCCCGGTACACGCAGGCTGAACTACCCCGGTACACGCAGGCTGAACTATCCCGGTACACGCAGGCTGAACTATCCCGGTACACGCAGGCTGAACTACCCCGGCACACGCAAGCTGAACTACCCCGGTACACGCAGCCTGAACTACCCCGGTACACGCAGCCTGAACTACCCCGGTACACGCAGGCTGAACTACCCCGGTACACGCAGCCTGAACTACCCCGCTACACGCAGGCTGAACTACCCGGTACACGCAGGCTGAACTACCCCGGTACACACAGGCTGAACTATCTCGGTACACGCAGGCTGAACTATCCCGGTACACGCAGGCTGAACTACCCCGGTACACGCAGGCTGAACTATCCCGGTACACGCAGGCTGAACTATCCCGGTACACGCAGGCTGAACTACCCCGGTACACGCAGGCTGAACTATCCCGATTGACGCAGCCTGAACTACCCCGGTACACGCAGGCTGAACTACCCCGGTACACGCAGCCTGAAGTACCCCGGTACACGCAGGCTGAACTACCCCGGTACACGCAGGCTGAACTACCCCGGTACACGCAGGCTGAACTACCCTGGTACACGCAGGCTGAACTACCCCGGTACACGCAGGCTGAACTACCCCGGTACACGCAGCCTGAAGTACCCCGGTACACGCAGGCTGAACTACCCCGGTGCACGCAGGCTGAACTACCCCGGTACACGCAGGCTGAACTACCCCGGTACACACAGCCTGAACTACCCCGGTACACGCAGCCTGAACTACCCCGGTACACGCAGGCTGAACTATCCCGGTACACGCAGGCTGAACTATCCCGGTACACGCAGCCTGAACTACCCCGGTACACGCAGGCTGAACTATCCCGGTACACGCAGCCTGAACTATCCCGGTACACGCAGGCTGAACTACCCCGGTACACGCAGGCTGAACTATCCCGGTACACGCAGGCTGAACTACCCCGGTACACGCAGGCTGAACTACCCCGGTACACGCAGGTTGAACTACCCCGGTACACGCAGGCTGAACTATCCCGGTACACGCAGGCTGAACTACCCCGGTACACGCAGGCTGGACTATCCCGGTACACGCGGGCTGAACTATCCCGGTACACGCAGGCTGAACTACCCCGGTACACGCAGGCTGAACTATCCCGGTACACGCAGGCTGAACTACCCCGGTACACGCAGGCTGAACTATCCCGGTACACGCAGGCTGAACTACCCCGGTACACGCAGGCTGAACTATCCCGGTACACGCAGGCTGAACTATCCCGGTACACGCAGGCTGAACTATCCCGGTACACGCAGGCTGAACTATCCCGGTACACGCAGGCTGAACTATCCCGGTACACGCAGGCTGAACTATCCCGGTACACGCAGCCTGAACTACCCCGCTACACGCAGGCTGAACTACCCCGGTACACGCAGGCTGAACTACCCCGGTACACGCAGGCTGGACTACCCCGGTACACGCAGGCTGAACTACCCCGGTACACGCAGCCTGAAGTACCCCGGTACACGCAGGCTGAACTATCCCGGTACACGCAGGCTGAACTATCCCGGTACACGCGGGCTGAACTACCCCGGTACACGCAGGCTGAACTATCCCGGTACACGCAGCCTGGACTACCCCGGTACACGCAGGCTGAACTACCCCGGTACACGCAGGCTGAACTATCCCGGTACACGCAGGCTGAACTACCCCGGTACACGCAGGCTGAACTACCCCGGTACACGCAGGCTGAACTACCCCGGTACACGCAGGCTGAACTAACCCGGTACACGCAGCCTGAAGTACCCCGGTACACGCAGGCTGAACTCTCCCGGTACACGCAGCCTGAACTACCCCGGTATACGCAGGCTGAACTAACCCGGTACACGCAGGCTGAACTACCCCGGTACGCGCAGCCTGAAGTACCCCGGTACACGCAGGCTGTTCTACCCCGGTGCACGCAGGCTGAACTACCCCGGTGCACGCAGGCTGAACTACCCCGGTACACGCAGGCTGAACTACCCCGGTGCACGCAGGCTGAACTATCCCGGTACACGCAGGCTGAACTACCCAGGTACACGCAGCCTGAACTACCCCGGTACACGCAGGCTGAACTACCCCGGTACACGCAGGCTGAACTACGCCGGTACACGCAGCCTGAACTATCCCGGTACACGCAGGCTGAACTATCCCGGTACACGCAGGCTGAACTACCCCGGTACACGCAGGCTGAACTACCCCGGTACACGCAGGCTGAACTATCCCGGTACACGCAGGCTGAACTATCCCGGTACACGCAGGCTGAACTACCCCGGAACACGCAGGCTGAACTATCCCGGTACACGCAGGCTGACCTACCCCGGTACACGCAGCCTGAACTACCCCGGTACACGCAGGCTGAACTACCCCGGTACACACAGGCTGAACTATCCCGGTACACGCAGGCTGAACTATCCCGGTACACGCAGGCTGAACTACCCCGGTACACGCAGGCTGGACTACCCCGGTACACGCAGGCTGAACTATCCCGGTACACGCAGGCTGAACAACCCCGGTACACGCAGGCTGACCTACCCCGGTACACGCAGCCTGAACTACCCCGGTACACGCAGGCTGAACTACCCCGGTACACGCAGGCTGAACTATCCCGGTACACGCAGGCTGAACTATCCCGGTACACGCAGGCTGAACTATCCCGGTACACGCAGGCTGAACTATCCCGGTACACGCAGGCTGAACAACCCCGGTACACGCAGGCTGACCTACCCCGGTACACGCAGCCTGAACTACCCCGGTACACGCAGGCTGAACTATCCCGGTGCACGCAGCCTGAACTATCCCGGTACACGCAGGCTGAACTACCCCGGTACACGCAGGCTGAACTATCCCGGTACACGCAGGCTGAACTATCCCGGTACACGCAGGCTGAACTATCCCGGTACACGCAGGCTGAACTACCCCGGTACACGCAGGCTGAACTATCCCGGTACACGCAGGCTGAACTATCCCGGTACACGCAGGCTGAACTATCCCGGTACACGCAGGCTGAACTATCCCGGTACACGCAGGCTGAACTACCCCGGTACACGCAGGCTGAACTATCCCGGTACAAACAGGCTGAACTACCCCGGTACACGCAGGCTGAACTACCCCGGTACACGCAGGCTGAACTACCCCGGTACACGCAGCCTGAACTATCCCGGTACACGCAGGCTGAACTATCCCGGTACACGCAGGCTGAACTACCCCGGAACATGCAGCCTGAACTACCCCGGTACACGCAGGCTGAACTATCCCGGTACACGCAGCCTGAACTATCCCGGTACACGCAGGCTGAACTATCCCGCTATACGCAGGCTGAACTATCCCGGTACACGCAGCCTGAACTACCCCGGTACACGCAGGCTGAACTATCCCGGTACATGCAGGCTGAACTACCCCGGTACACGCAGGCTGAACTACCCCGGTACACGCAGGCTGAACTACCCCGGTACACGCAGGCTGAGCTATCCCGCTACACGCAGGCTGAGCTACCCCAGTACACGCAGGCTGAACTACCCCGGTACACGCAGGCTGAACTACCCCGGTACACGCAGGCTGAACTACCCCGGTACACGCAGGCTGAACTATCCCGGTACACGCAGGCTGAGCTGCCCCGGTACACGCAGGCTGAACATCCCCGGTACACTCAGGCTGAACTACCCCGGTACACGCAGGCTGAACTATCCCGGTACACGCAGGCTGAACTACCCCGGTACACGCAGCCTGAACTATCCCGGTACACGCAGGCTGAACTACCCCGGTACACGCAGGCTGAACTACCCCGGTACACGCAGGCTGAACTACCCCGGTACACGCAGGCGGAACTACCCCGGTACACGCAGGCTGAACTACCCCGGTACACGCAGGCGGAACTACCCCGGTACACGCAGGCTGAACTATCCCGGTACACGCAGGCGGAACTACCCCGGTACACGCAGGCGGAACTACCCCGGTACACGCAGGCTGAACTACCCCGGTACACGCAGGCTGAACTACCCCGGTACACGCAGGCTGAACTATCCCGGTACACGCAGGCTGAACTACCCCGGTACACGCAGCCTGAACTATCCCGGTACACGCAGGCTGAACTACCCCGGTACACGCAGGCTGAACTACCCCGGTACACGCAGGCTGAACTACCCCGGTACACGCAGGCTGAACTATCCCGGTACACGCAGCCTGAACTATCCCGGTACACGCAGGCTGAACTATCCCGGTACACGCAGGCTGAACTATCCCGGTACACGCAGGCGGAACTACCCCGGTACACGCAGGCTGAACTATCCCGGTACACGCAGGCGGAACTACCCCGGTACACGCAGGCGGAACTACCCCGGTACACGCAGGCTGAACTATCCCGGTACACGCAGGCTGAACTATCCCGGTACACGCAGGCTGAACTATCCCGGTACACGCAGGCTGAACTATCCCGGTACACGCAGGCGGAACTACCCCGGTACACGCAGGCGGAACTACCCCGGTACATGCAGGCTGAACTACCCCGGTACACGCAGGCTGAAGTACCCCGGTACACGCAGCCTGAACTACCCCGGTACACGCAGGCTGAACTATCTCGGTACACGCAGGCTGAACTATCCCGGTACACGCAGCCTGAACTATCCCGGTACACGCAGCCTGAACTACCCCGGTACACGCAGCCTGAACTATCCCGGTACACGCAGGCGGAACTACCCCGGTACACGCAGGCTGAACTACCCCGGTACACGCAAGCTGAACTACCCCGGTACACGCAGCCTGAACTACCCCGGTACACGCAAGCTGAACTACCCCGGTACACGCAGGCTGAACTACCCCGGTACACGCAGGCTGAACTATCCCGGTACACGCAGGCTGAACTATCCCGGTACACGCAGGCTGAACTACCCCGGTACACGCAAGCTGAACTACCCCGGTACACGCAGCCTGAACTACCCCGGTACACGCAGCCTGAACTACCCCGGTACACGCAGCCTGAACTACCCCGGTACACGCAGGCTGAACTATCCCGGTACACGCAGCCTGAACTATCCCGGTACACGCAGCCTGAACTACCCCGGTACACGCAGCCTGAACTATCCCGGCACACGCAGGCGGAACTACCCCGGTACACGCAGGCTGAACTACCCCGGTACACGCAGGCTGAACTACCCCGGTACACGCAGGCTGAACTATCCCGGTACACGCAGGCTGAACTATCCCGGTACACGCAGGCTGAACTACCCCGGTACACGCAGGCTGAACTATCCCGGTACACGCAGGCTGAACTATCCCGGTACACGCAAGCTGAACTACCCCGGTACACGCAGCCTGAACTACCCCGGTACACGCAGCCTGAACTACCCCGGTACACGCAGGCTGAACTACCCCGGTACACGCAGCCTGAACTACCCCGCTACACGCAGGCTGAACTACCCGGTACACGCAGGCTGAACTACCCCGGTACACACAGGCTGAACTATCTCGGTACACGCAGGCTGAACTATCCCGGTACACGCAGGCTGAACTACCCCGGTACACGCAGGCTGAACTATCCCGGTACACGCAGGCTGAACTATCCCGGTACACGCAGGCTGAACTACCCCGGTACACGCAGGCTGAACTATCCCGATTGACGCAGCCTGAACTACCCCGGTACACGCAGGCTGAACTACCCCGGTACACGCAGCCTGAAGTACCCCGGTACACGCAGGCTGAACTACCCCGGTACACGCAGGCTGAACTACCCCGGTACACGCAGGCTGAACTACCCTGGTACACGCAGGCTGAACTACCCCGGTACACGCAGGCTGAACTACCCCGGTACACGCAGGCTGAACTACCCCGGTGCACGCAGGCTGAACTACCCCGGTACACGCAGGCTGAACTACCCCGGTACACACAGCCTGAACTACCCCGGTACACGCAGCCTGAACTACCCCGGTACACGCAGGCTGAACTATCCCGGTACACGCAGGCTGAACTATCCCGGTACACGCAGCCTGAACTACCCCGGTACACGCAGGCTGAACTATCCCGGTACACGCAGCCTGAACTATCCCGGTACACGCAGGCTGAACTACCCCGGTACACGCAGGCTGAACTATCCCGGTACACGCAGGCTGAACTATCCCGGTACACGCAGGCTGAACTACCCCGGTACACGCAGGCTGAACTATCCCGGTACACGCAGGCTGAACTACCCCGGTACACGCAGGCTGAACTACCCCGGTACACGCAGGCTGAACTATCCCGGTACACGCAGGCTGAACTACCCCGGTACACGCAGGCTGAACTATCCCGGTACACGCAGGCTGATCTACCCCGGTACACGCAGGCTGAACTATCCCGGTACACGCAGGCTGAACTATCCCGGTACACGCAGGCTGAACTATCCCGGTACACGCAGGCTGAACTACCCCGGTACACGCAGGCTGAACTACCCCGGTACACGCAGGCTGAACTATCCCGGTACACGCAGGCTGAACTATCCCGGTACACGCAGGCTGAACTACCCCGGTACACGCAGGCTGAACTATCCCGGTACACGCAGGCTGAACTATCCCGGTACACGCAGGCTGAACTATCCCGGTACACGCAGGCTGAACTATCCCGGTACACGCAGGCTGAACTATCCCGGTACACGCAGGCTGAACTATCCCGGTACACGCAGGCTGAACTATCCCGGTACACGCAGCCTGAACTACCCCGCTACACGCAGGCTGAACTACCCCGGTACACGCAGGCTGAACTACCCCGGTACACGCAGGCTGGACTACCCCGGTACACGCAGGCTGAACTACCCCGGTACACGCAGCCTGAAGTACCCCGGTACACGCAGGCTGAACTATCCCGGTACACGCAGGCTGAACTATCCCGGTACACGCGGGCTGAACTACCCCGGTACACGCAGGCTGAACTATCCCGGTACACGCAGCCTGGACTACCCCGGTACACGCAGGCTGAACTACCCCGGTACACGCAGGCTGAACTATCCCGGTACACGCAGGCTGAACTACCCCGGTACACGCAGGCTGAACTACCCCGGTACACGCAGGCTGAACTACCCCGGTACACGCAGGCTGAACTAACCCGGTACACGCAGCCTGAAGTACCCCGGTACACGCAGGCTGAACTCTCCCGGTACACGCAGCCTGAACTACCCCGGTATACGCAGGCTGAACTAACCCGGTACACGCAGGCTGAACTACCCCGGTACGCGCAGCCTGAAGTACCCCGGTACACGCAGGCTGTTCTACCCCGGTGCACGCAGGCTGAACTACCCCGGTGCACGCAGGCTGAACTACCCCGGTACACGCAGGCTGAACTACCCCGGTGCACGCAGGCTGAACTATCCCGGTACACGCAGGCTGAACTACCCAGGTACACGCAGCCTGAACTACCCCGGTACACGCAGGCTGAACTACCCCGGTACACACAGGCTGAACTACGCCGGTACACGCAGCCTGAACTATCCCGGTACACGCAGGCTGAACTATCCCGGTACACGCAGGCTGAACTACCCCGGTACACGCAGGCTGAACTACCCGGGTACACGCAGGCTGAACTATCCCGGTACACGCAGGCTGAACTATCCCGGTACACGCAGGCTGAACTACCCCGGAACACGCAGGCTGAACTATCCCGGTACACGCAGGCTGACCTACCCCGGTACACGCAGCCTGAACTACCCCGGTACACGCAGGCTGAACTACCCCGGTACACACAGGCTGAACTATCCCGGTACACGCAGGCTGAACTATCCCGGTACACGCAGGCTGAACTACCCCGGTACACGCAGGCTGGACTACCCCGGTACACGCAGGCTGAACTATCCCGGTACACGCAGGCTGAACAACCCCGGTACACGCAGGCTGACCTACCCCGGTACACGCAGCCTGAACTACCCCGGTACACGCAGGCTGAACTACCCCGGTACACGCAGGCTGAACTATCCCGGTACACGCAGGCTGAACTATCCCGGTACACGCAGGCTGAACTATCCCGGTACACGCAGGCTGAACTATCCCGGTACACGCAGGCTGAACAACCCCGGTACACGCAGGCTGACCTACCCCGGTACACGCAGCCTGAACTACCCCGGTACACGCAGGCTGAACTATCCCGGTGCACGCAGCCTGAACTATCCCGGTACACGCAGGCTGAACTACCCCGGTACACGCAGGCTGAACTATCCCGGTACACGCAGGCTGAACTATCCCGGTACACGCAGGCTGAACTATCCCGGTACACGCAGGCTGAACTACCCCGGTACACGCAGGCTGAACTATCCCGGTACACGCAGGCTGAACTATCCCGGTACACGCAGGCTGAACTACCCCGGTACACGCAGGCTGAACTATCCCGGTACAAACAGGCTGAACTACCCCGGTACACGCAGGCTGAACTACCCCGGTACACGCAGGCTGAACTACCCCGGTACACGCAGGCTGACCTACCCCGGTACACGCAGGCTGAACTACCCCGGTACACGCAGCCTGAACTATCCCGGTACACGCAGCCTGAACTATCCCGGTACACGCAGGCTGAACTATCCCGGTACACGCAGGCTGAACTACCCCGGAACATGCAGCCTGAACTACCCCGGTACACGCAGGCTGAACTATCCCGGTACACGCAGGCTGAACTATCCCGGTACACGCGGGCTGAACTACCCCGGTACACGCAGGCTGAACTATCCCGGTACACGCAGGCTGAACTATCCCGGTACACGCAGGCTGAACTACCCCGGTACACGCAGGCTGGACTACCCCGGTACACGCAGGCTGAACTATCCCGGTACACGCAGGCTGAACAACCCCGGTACACGCAGGCTGACCTACCCCGGTACACGCAGCCTGAACTACCCCGGTACACGCAGGCTGAACTACCCCGGTACACGCAGGCTGAACTATCCCGGTACACGCAGGCTGAACTATCCCGGTACACGCAGGCTGAACTATCCCGGTACACGCAGGCTGAACTATCCCGGTACACGCAGGCTGAACAACACCGGTACACGCAGGCTGACCTACCCCGGTACACGCAGCCTGAACTACCCCGGTACACGCAGGCTGAACTATCCCGGTGCACGCAGCCTGAACTATCCCGGTACACGCAGGCTGAACTACCCCGGTACACGCAGGCTGAACTATCCCGGTACACGCAGGCTGAACTATCCCGGTACACGCAGGCTGAACTATCCCGGTACACGCAGGCTGAACTACCCCGGTACACGCAGGCTGAACTATCCCGGTACACGCAGGCTGAACTATCCCGGTACACGCAGGCTGAACTACCCCGGTACACGCAGGCTGAACTATCCCGGTACAAACAGGCTGAACTACCCCGGTACACGCAGGCTGAACTACCCCGGTACACGCAGGCTGAACTACCCCGGTACACGCAGGCTGACCTACCTCGGTACACGCAGGCTGAACTATCCCGGTACACGCAGGCTGAACTACCCCGGTACACGCAGGCTGAACTACCCCGGTACACGCAGGCTGAACTACCCCGGTACACGAAGGCTGAACTACCCCGGTACACGCAGGCTGAACTATCCCGGTACACGCAGTCTGAACTATCCCGGTACACGCGGGCTGAACTACCCCGGTACACGCAGGCTGAACTATCCCGGTACACGCAGGCTGAACTATCCCGGTACACGCAGGCTGAACTATCCCGGTACACGCAGGCTGAACTACCCCGGTACACGCAGGCTGAACTACCCCGGTACACGCAGCCTGAACTATCCCGGTACACGCAGGCTGAACTATCCCGGTGCACGCAGGCTGAACTACCCCGGTACACGCAGGCTGAGCTACCCCGGTACACGCAGCCTGGACTACCCCGGTACACGCAGGCTGAACTACCCCGGTACACGCAGGCTGAACTACCCCGGTACACGCAGGCTGACCTACCCCGGTACACGCAGGCTGAACTATCCCGGTACACGCAGGCTGACCTATCCCGGTACACGCAGGCTGAACTACCCCGGTACACGCAGGCTGAACTACCCCGGTACACGCAGGCTGAACTACCCCGGTACACGCAGGCTGAACTACCCCGGTACACGCAGGCTGAACTATCCCGGTACACGCAGGCTGAACTATCCCGGTACACGCAGGCTGAACTACCCCGGTACACGCAGGCTGAACTACCCCGGTACACGCAGGCTGAAGTACCCCGGTACACGCAGGCTGAATTACCCCGGTACACGCAGGCTGAACTACCCCGGTACACGCAGGCTGAACTATCCCGGTACACGCAGGCTGAACTATCCCGGTACACGCAGGCTGAACTATTCCGGTACACGCAGGCTGAACTATCCCGGTACACGCAGGCTGAACTATCCCGGTACACGCAGGCTGAACTATCCCGGTACACGCAGGCTGAACTATCCCGGTACACGCAGGCTGAACTATCCCGGTATACGCAGGCTGAACTATCCCGGTACACGCAGGCTGAACTATCCCGGTACACGCAGGCTGAACTACCCCGGTACACGCAGGCTGAACTATCCCGGTACACGCAGGCTGAACTACCCCGGTACACGCAGGCTGAACTATCCCGGTACACGCGGGCTGAACTACCCCGGTACACGCAGGCTGAACAACCCTGTACACGCAGGCTGAACTATCCCGGTACACGCAGGCTGGACTACCCCGGTACACGCAGGCTGAACTATCCCGGTACACGCAGGCTGAACTACCCCGGTACACGCAGGCTGAACTATCCCGGTACACGCAGGCTGAACTACCCCGGTACACGCAGCCTGAACTATCCCGGTACACGCAGGCTGAACTATCCCGGTACACGCAGGCTGAACAACCCCGGTACACGCAGGCTGAACTACCCCGGTACACGCAGCCTGAACTATCCCGGTACACGCAGGCTGAACTACCCCGGTACACGCAGCCTGAGCTATCCCGGTACACGCAGGCTGAACTATCCCGGTACACGCAGGCTGAACTACCCCGGTACACGCAGGCTGACCTACCCCGGTACACACAGGCTGAACAACCCTGGTACACGCAGGCTGAACTACCCCGGTACACGCAGCCTGAACTATCCCGGTACACGCAGCCTGAACTATCCCGGTTGACGCAGGCTGAACTTCCCCGGTACACGCAGGCTGAACTACCCCGGTACACGCAGGCTGAACTACCCCGGTACACGCAGGCTGAACTACCCCGGTACACGCAGGCTGAACTACCCCGGTACACGCAGGCTGAACTATCCCGGTACACGCAGGCTGAACTACCCCGCTACACGCAGGCTGAACTACCCCGGTACACGCAGCCTGAGCTATCCCGGTACACGCAGGCTGAACTATCCCGGTACACGCAGGCTGAACTACCCCGGTACACGCAGGCTGACCTACCCCGGTACACGCAGGCTGAACAACCCCGGTACACGCAGGCTGAACTACCCCGGTACACGCAGCCTGAACTACCCCGGTACACGCAGGCTGAACTATCTCGGTACACGCAGGCTGAACTATCCCAGTACACGCAGCCTGAACTATCCCGGTAAACGCAGCCTGAACTACCCCGGTACACACAGGCTGAACAACCCTGGTACACGCAGGCTGAACTACCCCGGTACACGCAGCCTGAACTATCCCGGTACACGCAGCCTGAACTATCCCGGTTGACGCAGGCTGAACTTCCCCGGTACACGCAGGCTGAACTACCCCGGTACACGCAGGCTGAACTACCCCGGTACACGCAGGCTGAACTACCCCGGTACACGCAGGCTGAACTACCCCGGTACACGCAGGCTGAACTATCCCGGTACACGCAGGCTGAACTACCCCGCTACACGCAGGCTGAACTACCCCGGTACACGCAGCCTGAGCTATCCCGGTACACGCAGGCTGAACTATCCCGGTACACGCAGGCTGAACTACCCCGGTACACGCAGGCTGACCTACCCCGGTACACGCAGGCTGAACAACCCCGGTACACGCAGGCTGAACTACCCCGGTACACGCAGCCTGAACTACCCCGGTACACGCAGGCTGAACTATCTCGGTACACGCAGGCTGAACTATCCCAGTACACGCAGCCTGAACTATCCCGGTACACGCAGCCTGAACTACCCCGGTACACGCAGCCTGAACTATCCCGGTACACGCAGGCGGAACTACCCCGGTACACGCAGGCTGAACTACCCCGGTACACGCAGGCTGAACTACCCCGGTACACGCAGGCTGAACTATCCCGGTACACGCAGGCTGAACTATCCCGGTACACGCAGGCTGAACTACCCCGGTACACGCAAGCTGAACTACCCCGGTACACGCAGCCTGAACTACCCCGGTACACGCAGCCTGAACTACCCCGGTACACGCAGCCTGAACTACCCCGGTACACGCAGGCTGAACTATCCCGGAACACGCAGCCTGAACTACCCCGGTACACGCAGGCTGAACTATCTCGGTACACGCAGGCTGAACTATCCCGGTACACGCAGCCTGAACTATCCCGGTACACGCAGCCTGAACTACCCCGGTACACGCAGCCTGAACTATCCCGGTGCACGCAGCCTGAACTATCCCGGTACACGCAGGCTGAACTACCCCGGTACACGCAGGCTGAACTATCCCGGTTCAAACAGGCTGAACTACCCCGGTACACGCAGGCTGAACTACCCCGGTACACGCAGGCTGAACTACCCCGGTACACGCAGCCTGAACTATCCCGGTACACGCAGGCTGAACTATCCCGGTACACGCAGGCTGAACTATCCCGGTACACGCAGGCTGACCTACCCCGGTACACACAGGCTGAACTACCCCGGTACACGCAGGCTGAACTACCCCGGAACATGCAGCCTGAACTACCCCGGTACACGCAGGCTGAACTATCCCGGTACACGCAGCCTGAACTATCCCGGTACACGCAGGCTGAACTATCCCGCTATACGCAGGCTGAACTATCCCGGTACACGCAGCCTGAACTACCCCGGTACACGCAGGCTGAACTATCCCGGTACATGCAGGCTGAACTACCCCGGTACACGCAGGCTGAACTACCCCGGTACACGCAGGCTGAACTACCCCGGTACACGCAGGCTGAGCTATCCCGCTACACGCAGGCTGAGCTACCCCAGTACACGCAGGCTGAACTACCCCGGTACACGCAGGCTGAACTACCCCGGTACACGCAGGCTGAACTACCCCGGTACACGCAGGCTGAACTATCCCGGTACACGCAGGCTGAGCTGCCCCGGTACACGCAGGCTGAACATCCCCGGTACACTCAGGCTGAACTACCCCGGTACACGCAGGCTGAACTATCCCGGTACACGCAGGCTGAACTACCCCGGTACACGCAGCCTGAACTATCCCGGTACACGCAGGCTGAACTACCCCGGTACACGCAGGCTGAACTACCCCGGTACACGCAGGCTGAACTACCCCGGTACACGCAGGCTGAACTATCCCGGTACACGCAGGCTGAACTATCCCGGTACCCGCAGGCTGAACGATCCCGGTACACGCAGGCGGAACTACCCCGGTACACGCAGGCGGAACTACCCCGGTACACGCAGGCGGAACTACCCCGGTACATGCAGGCTGAACTACCCCGGTACACGCAGGCTGAAGTACCCTGGTACACGCAGGCTGAACTACCCCGGTACATGCAGGCTGAACTACCCCGGTACACGCAGCCTGAACTACCCCGGTACACGCAGGCTGAACTATCTCGGTACACGCAGGCTGAACTATCCCGGTACACGCAGCCTGAACTATCCCGGTACACGCAGCCTGAACTACCCCGGTACACGCAGCCTGAACTATCCCGGTACACGCAGGCGGAACTACCCCGGTACACGCAGGCTGAACTACCCCGGTACACGCAGGCTGAACTACCCCGGTACACGCAGGCTGAACTATCCCGGTACACGCAGGCTGAACTATCCCGGTACACGCAGGCTGAACTACCCCGGTACACGCAAGCTGAACTACCCCGGTACACGCAGCCTGAACTACCCCGGTACACGCAGCCTGAACTACCCCGGTACACGCAGCCTGAACTACCCCGGTACACGCAGGCTGAACTATCCCGGAACACGCAGCCTGAACTACCCCGGTACACGCAGGCTGAACTATCCCGGTACACGCAGCCTGAACTATCCCGGTACACGCAGGCTGAACTACCCCGGTACACGCAGGCTGAACTACCCCGGTACACGCAGGCTGAACTATCCCGGTACACGCAGGCTGAACTATCCCGGTACACGCAGGCTGAACTACCCCGGCACACGCAAGCTGAACTACCCCGGTACACGCAGCCTGAACTACCCCGGTACACGCAGCCTGAACTACCCCGGTACACGCAGGCTGAACTACCCCGGTACACGCAGCCTGAACTACCCCGCTACACGCAGGCTGAACTACCCGGTACACGCAGGCTGAACTACCCCGGTACACACAGGCTGAACTATCTCGGTACACGCAGGCTGAACTATCCCGGTACACGCAGGCTGAACTACCCCGGTACACGCAGGCTGAACTATCCCGGTACACGCAGGCTGAACTATCCCGGTACACGCAGGCTGAACTACCCCGGTACACGCAGGCTGAACTATCCCGATTGACGCAGCCTGAACTACCCCGGTACACGCAGGCTGAACTACCCCGGTACACGCAGCCTGAAGTACCCCGGTACACGCAGGCTGAACTACCCCGGTACACGCAGGCTGAACTACCCCGGTACACGCAGGCTGAACTACCCTGGTACACGCAGGCTGAACTACCCCGGTACACGCAGGCTGAGCTACCCCGGTACACGCAGGCTGAACTACCCCGGTACACGCAGCCTGAAGTACCCCGGTACACGCAGGCTGAACTACCCCGGTGCACGCAGGCTGAACTACCCCGGTACACGCAGGCTGAACTACCCCGGTACACACAGCCTGAACTACCCCGGTACACGCAGCCTGAACTACCCCGGTACACGCAGGCTGAACTATCCCGGTACACGCAGGCTGAACTATCCCGGTACACGCAGCCTGAACTACCCCGGTACACGCAGGCTGAACTATCCCGGTACACGCAGCCTGAACTATCCCGGTACACGCAGGCTGAACTACCCCGGTACACGCAGGCTGAACTATCCCGGTACACGCAGGCTGAACTACCCCGGTACACGCAGGCTGAACTACCCCGGTACACGCAGGTTGAACTACCCCGGTACACGCAGGCTGAACTATCCCGGTACACGCAGGCTGAACTACCCCGGTACACGCAGGCTGGACTATCCCGGTACACGCGGGCTGAACTATCCCGGTACACGCAGGCTGAACTACCCCGGTACACGCAGGCTGAACTATCCCGGTACACGCAGGCTGATCTACCCCGGTACACGCAGGCTGAACTATCCCGGTACACGCAGGCTGAACTATCCCGGTACACGCAGGCTGAACTATCCCGGTACACGCAGGCTGAACTACCCCGGTACACGCAGGCTGAACTACCCCGGTACACGCAGGCTGAACTATCCCGGTACACGCAGGCTGAACTATCCCGGTACACGCAGGCTGAACTACCCCGGTACACGCAGGCTGAACTATCCCGGTACACGCAGGCTGAACTATCCCGGTACACGCAGGCTGAACTATCCCGGTACACGCAGGCTGAACTATCCCGGTACACGCAGGCTGAACTATCCCGGTACACGCAGGCTGAACTATCCCGGTACACGCAGGCTGAACTATCCCGGTACACGCAGCCTGAACTACCCCGCTACACGCAGGCTGAACTACCCCGGTACACGCAGGCTGAACTACCCCGGTACACGCAGGCTGGACTACCCCGGTACACGCAGGCTGAACTACCCCGGTACACGCAGCCTGAAGTACCCCGGTACACGCAGGCTGAACTATCCCGGTACACGCAGGCTGAACTATCCCGGTACACGCGGGCTGAACTACCCCGGTACACGCAGGCTGAACTATCCCGGTACACGCAGCCTGGACTACCCCGGTACACGCAGGCTGAACTACCCCGGTACACGCAGGCTGAACTATCCCGGTACACGCAGGCTGAACTACCCCGGTACACGCAGGCTGAACTACCCCGGTACACGCAGGCTGAACTACCCCGGTACACGCAGGCTGAACTAACCCGGTACACGCAGCCTGAAGTACCCCGGTACACGCAGGCTGAACTCTCCCGGTACACGCAGCCTGAACTACCCCGGTATACGCAGGCTGAACTAACCCGGTACACGCAGGCTGAACTACCCCGGTACGCGCAGCCTGAAGTACCCCGGTACACGCAGGCTGTTCTACCCCGGTGCACGCAGGCTGAACTACCCCGGTGCACGCAGGCTGAACTACCCCGGTACACGCAGGCTGAACTACCCCGGTGCACGCAGGCTGAACTATCCCGGTACACGCAGGCTGAACTACCCAGGTACACGCAGCCTGAACTACCCCGGTACACGCAGGCTGAACTACCCCGGTACACGCAGGCTGAACTACGCCGGTACACGCAGCCTGAACTATCCCGGTACACGCAGGCTGAACTATCCCGGTACACGCAGGCTGAACTACCCCGGTACACGCAGGCTGAACTACCCCGGTACACGCAGGCTGAACTATCCCGGTACACGCAGGCTGAACTATCCCGGTACACGCAGGCTGAACTACCCCGGAACACGCAGGCTGAACTATCCCGGTACACGCAGGCTGACCTACCCCGGTACACGCAGCCTGAACTACCCCGGTACACGCAGGCTGAACTACCCCGGTACACACAGGCTGAACTATCCCGGTACACGCAGGCTGAACTATCCCGGTACACGCAGGCTGAACTACCCCGGTACACGCAGGCTGGACTACCCCGGTACACGCAGGCTGAACTATCCCGGTACACGCAGGCTGAACAACCCCGGTACACGCAGGCTGACCTACCCCGGTACACGCAGCCTGAACTACCCCGGTACACGCAGGCTGAACTACCCCGGTACACGCAGGCTGAACTATCCCGGTACACGCAGGCTGAACTATCCCGGTACACGCAGGCTGAACTATCCCGGTACACGCAGGCTGAACTATCCCGGTACACGCAGGCTGAACAACCCCGGTACACGCAGGCTGACCTACCCCGGTACACGCAGCCTGAACTACCCCGGTACACGCAGGCTGAACTATCCCGGTGCACGCAGCCTGAACTATCCCGGTACACGCAGGCTGAACTACCCCGGTACACGCAGGCTGAACTATCCCGGTACACGCAGGCTGAACTATCCCGGTACACGCAGGCTGAACTATCCCGGTACACGCAGGCTGAACTACCCCGGTACACGCAGGCTGAACTATCCCGGTACACGCAGGCTGAACTATCCCGGTACACGCAGGCTGAACTACCCCGGTACACGCAGGCTGAACTATCCCGGTACAAACAGGCTGAACTACCCCGGTACACGCAGGCTGAACTACCCCGGTACACGCAGGCTGAACTACCCCGGTACACGCAGGCTGAACTACCCCGGTACACGCAGGCTGAACTATCCCGGTACACGCAGGCTGAACTACCCCGGAACATGCAGCCTGAACTACCCCGGTACACGCAGGCTGAACTATCCCGGTACACGCAGGCTGAACTATCCCGGTACACGCGGGCTGAACTACCCCGGTACACGCAGGCTGAACTATCCCGGTACACGCAGGCTGAACTATCCCGGTACACGCAGGCTGAACTACCCCGGTACACGCAGGCTGGACTACCCCGGTACACGCAGGCTGAACTATCCCGGTACACGCAGGCTGAACAACCCCGGTACACGCAGGCTGACCTACCCCGGTACACGCAGCCTGAACTACCCCGGTACACGCAGGCTGAACTACCCCGGTACACGCAGGCTGAACTATCCCGGTACACGCAGGCTGAACTATCCCGGTACACGCAGGCTGAACTATCCCGGTACACGCAGGCTGAACTATCCCGGTACACGCAGGCTGAACAACACCGGTACACGCAGGCTGACCTACCCCGGTACACGCAGCCTGAACTACCCCGGTACACGCAGGCTGAACTATCCCGGTGCACGCAGCCTGAACTATCCCGGTACACGCAGGCTGAACTACCCCGGTACACGCAGGCTGAACTATCCCGGTACACGCAGGCTGAACTATCCCGGTACACGCAGGCTGAACTATCCCGGTACACGCAGGCTGAACTACCCCGGTACACGCAGGCTGAACTATCCCGGTACACGCAGGCTGAACTATCCCGGTACACGCAGGCTGAACTACCCCGGTACACGCAGGCTGAACTATCCCGGTACAAACAGGCTGAACTACCCCGGTACACGCAGGCTGAACTACCCCGGTACACGCAGGCTGAACTACCCCGGTACACGCAGGCTGACCTACCTCGGTACACGCAGGCTGAACTATCCCGGTACACGCAGGCTGAACTACCCCGGTACACGCAGGCTGAACTACCCCGGTACACGCAGGCTGAACTACCCCGGTACACGAAGGCTGAACTACCCCGGTACACGCAGGCTGAACTATCCCGGTACACGCAGTCTGAACTATCCCGGTACACGCGGGCTGAACTACCCCGGTACACGCAGGCTGAACTATCCCGGTACACGCAGGCTGAACTATCCCGGTACACGCAGGCTGAACTATCCCGGTACACGCAGGCTGAACTACCCCGGTACACGCAGGCTGAACTACCCCGGTACACGCAGCCTGAACTATCCCGGTACACGCAGGCTGAACTATCCCGGTGCACGCAGGCTGAACTACCACGGTACACGCTGGCTGAACTACCCCGGTACACGCAGGCTGAACTACCCCGGTACACGCAGGCTGAGCTACCCCGGTACACGCAGCCTGGACTACCCCGGTACACGCAGGCTGAACTACCCCGGTACACGCAGGCTGAACTACCCCGGTACACGCAGGCTGACCTACCCCGGTACACGCAGGCTGAACTATCCCGGTACACGCAGGCTGAACTATCCCGGTACACGCAGGCTGAACTACCCCGGTACACGCAGGCTGAACTACCCCGGTACACGCAGGCTGAACTACCCCGGTACACGCAGGCTGAACTACCCCGGTACACGCAGGCTGAACTATCCCGGTACACGCAGGCTGAACTATCCCGGTACACGCAGGCTGAACTACCCCGGTACACGCAGGCTGAACTACCCCGGTACACGCAGGCTGAAGTACCCCGGTACACGCAGGCTGAATTACCCCGGTACACGCAGGCTGAACTACCCCGGTACACGCAGGCTGACCTACCCCGGTACACGCAGGCTGAACTACCCCGGTACACGCAGGCTGAACTATCCCGGTACACGCAGGCTGAACTATCCCGGTACACGCAGGCTGAACTATTCCGGTACACGCAGGCTGAACTATCCCGGTACACGCAGGCTGAACTATCCCGGTACACGCAGGCTGAACTATCCCGGTACACGCAGGCTGAACTATCCCGGTACACGCAGGCTGAACTATCCCGGTATACGCAGGCTGAACTATCCCGGTACACGCAGGCTGAACTATCCCGGTACATGCAGGCTGAACTACCCCGGTACACGCAGGCTGAACTATCCCGGTACACGCAGGCTGAACTACCCCGGTACACGCAGGCTGAACTATCCCGGTACACGCGGGCTGAACTACCCCGGTACACGCGGGCTGAACTACCCCGGTACACGCAGGCTGAACAACCCTGTACACGCAGGCTGAACTATCCCGGTACACGCAGGCTGGACTACCCCGGTACACGCAGGCTGAACTATCCCGGTACACGCAGGCTGAACTACCCCGGTACACGCAGGCTGAACTATCCCGGTACACGCAGGCTGAACTACCCCGGTACACGCAGCCTGAACTATCCCGGTACACGCAGGCTGAACTATCCCGGTACACGCAGGCTGAACAACCCCGGTACACGCAGGCTGAACTACCCCGGTACACGCAGCCTGAACTATCCCGGTACACGCAGGCTGAACTACCCCGGTACACGCAGCCTGAGCTATCCCGGTACACGCAGGCTGAACTATCCCGGTACACGCAGGCTGAACTACCCCGGTACACGCAGGCTGACCTACCCCGGTACACACAGGCTGAACAACCCTGGTACACGCAGGCTGAACTACCCCGGTACACGCAGCCTGAACTATCCCGGTACACGCAGCCTGAACTATCCCGGTTGACGCAGGCTGAACTTCCCCGGTACACGCAGGCTGAACTACCCCGGTACACGCAGGCTGAACTACCCCGGTACACGCAGGCTGAACTACCCCGGTACACGCAGGCTGAACTACCCCGGTACACGCAGGCTGAACTATCCCGGTACACGCAGGCTGAACTACCCCGCTACACGCAGGCTGAACTACCCCGGTACACGCAGCCTGAGCTATCCCGGTACACGCAGGCTGAACTATCCCGGTACACGCAGGCTGAACTACCCCGGTACACGCAGGCTGACCTACCCCGGTACACGCAGGCTGAACAACCCCGGTACACGCAGGCTGAACTACCCCGGTACACGCAGCCTGAACTACCCCGGTACACGCAGGCTGAACTATCTCGGTACACGCAGGCTGAACTATCCCAGTACACGCAGCCTGAACTATCCCGGTAAACGCAGCCTGAACTACCCCGGTACACACAGGCTGAACAACCCTGGTACACGCAGGCTGAACTACCCCGGTACACGCAGCCTGAACTATCCCGGTACACGCAGCCTGAACTATCCCGGTTGACGCAGGCTGAACTTCCCCGGTACACGCAGGCTGAACTACCCCGGTACACGCAGGCTGAACTACCCCGGTACACGCAGGCTGAACTACCCCGGTACACGCAGGCTGAACTACCCCGGTACACGCAGGCTGAACTATCCCGGTACACGCAGGCTGAACTACCCCGCTACACGCAGGCTGAACTACCCCGGTACACGCAGCCTGAGCTATCCCGGTACACGCAGGCTGAACTATCCCGGTACACGCAGGCTGAACTACCCCGGTACACGCAGGCTGACCTACCCCGGTACACGCAGGCTGAACAACCCCGGTACACGCAGGCTGAACTACCCCGGTACACGCAGCCTGAACTACCCCGGTACACGCAGGCTGAACTATCTCGGTACACGCAGGCTGAACTATCCCAGTACACGCAGCCTGAACTATCCCGGTACACGCAGCCTGAACTACCCCGGTACACGCAGCCTGAACTATCCCGGTACACGCAGGCGGAACTACCCCGGTACACGCAGGCTGAACTACCCCGGTACACGCAGGCTGAACTACCCCGGTACACGCAGGCTGAACTATCCCGGTACACGCAGGCTGAACTATCCCGGTACACGCAGGCTGAACTACCCCGGTACACGCAAGCTGAACTACCCCGGTACACGCAGCCTGAACTACCCCGGTACACGCAGCCTGAACTACCCCGGTACACGCAGCCTGAACTACCCCGGTACACGCAGGCTGAACTATCCCGGAACACGCAGCCTGAACTACCCCGGTACACGCAGGCTGAACTATCTCGGTACACGCAGGCTGAACTATCCCGGTACACGCAGCCTGAACTATCCCGGTACACGCAGCCTGAACTACCCCGGTACACGCAGCCTGAACTATCCCGGTACACGCAGGCGGAACTACCCCGGTACACGCAGGCTGAACTACCCCGGTACACGCAGGCTGAACTACCCCGGTACACGCAGGCTGAACTATCCCGGTACACGCAGGCTGAACTATCCCGGTACACGCAGGCTGAACTACCCCGGCACACGCAAGCTGAACTACCCCGGTACACGCAGCCTGAACTACCCCGGTACACGCAGCCTGAACTACCCCGGTACACGCAGGCTGAACTACCCCGGTACACGCAGCCTGAACTACCCCGCTACACGCAGGCTGAACTACCCCGGTACACGCAGGCTGAACTACCCCGGTACACACAGGCTGAACTATCTCGGTACACGCAGGCTGACCTATCCCGGTACACGCAGGCTGAACTACCCCGGTACACGCAGGCTGAACTATCCCGATTGACGCAGCCTGAACTACCCCGGTACACGCAGGCTGAACTACCCCGGTACACGCAGGCTGAACTACCCCGGTACACGCAGCCTGATGTATCCCGGTACACGCAGGCTGAACTACCCCGGTGCACGCAGGCTGAACTACCCCGGTACACGCAGCCTGAACTACCCCGGTACACGCAGCCTGAACTACCCCGGTACACGCAGGCTGAACTATCCCGGTACACGCAGGCTGAACTATCCCGGTACACGCAGCATGAACTACCCCGGTACACGCAGACTGAACTATCCCGGTACACGCAGCCTGAACTATCCCGGTACACGCAGGCTGAACTACCCCGGTACACGCAGGCTGAACTATCCCGGTACACGCAGGCTGAACTACCCCGGTACACGCAGGCTGAACTACCCCGGTACACGCAGGCTGAACTACCCCGGAACACGCAGGCTGAACTATCCTGGTACACGCAGGCTGAACTACCCCGGTACACGCAGGCTGAACTATCCCGATTGACGCAGCCTGAACTACCCCGGTACACGCAGACTGAACTACCCCGGTACACGCAGGCTGAACTACCCCGGTACACGCAGCCTGAAGTACCCCGGTACACGCAGGCTGAACTACCCCGGTACACGCAGGCTGAACTACCCCGGTGCACGCAGGCTGAACTACCCCGGTACACGCAGCCTGAACTATCCCGG
The DNA here is from genome assembly GCF_047496885.1 of Scyliorhinus torazame. Taxonomy (NCBI): domain Eukaryota; kingdom Metazoa; phylum Chordata; class Chondrichthyes; order Carcharhiniformes; family Scyliorhinidae; genus Scyliorhinus; species Scyliorhinus torazame. The sequence continues at coordinate 397,794,598 of NC_092708.1, read as the reverse complement.
TACACGCAGGCTGGACTACCCCGGTACACGCAGGCTGGACTACCCCGGTACACGCAGGCTGGACTACCCCGGTACACGCAGGCTGAACTACCCCGGTACACGCAGGCTGAACTACCCCGGTACACGCAGGCTGGACTACCCCGGTACACGCAGGCTGAACTACCCCGGTACACGCAGGCTGAACTATCCCGGTACACGCAGGCTGAACTATCCCGGTACACGCAGGTTGAACTATCCCGGTACACGCAGGCTGAACTACCCCGGTACACGCAGGCTGAACTACACCGGTACACGCAGGCTGAACTACCCCGGTACACGCAGGCTGAACTACCCCGGTACACGCAGGCTGAACTATCCCGGTACACGCAGGCTGAACTATCCCGGTACACGCAGGCTGAACTACCCCGGTACACGCAGGCTGAACTACCACGGTACACGCAGGCTGAACTATCCCGGTACACGCAGGCTGAACTATCCCGGTACACGCAGGCTGAACTATCCCGGTACACGCAGGCTGAACTATCCCGGTACACGCAGCCTGAACTACCCCGCTACACGCAGGCAGAACTACCCCGGTACACGCAGGCTGAACTACCCCGGTACACGCAGGCTGGACTACCCCGGTACACGCAGGCTGAACTACCCCGGTACACGCAGGCTGGACTACCCCGGTACACGCAGGCTGAACTACCCCGGTACACGCAGGCTGGACTACCCCGGTACACGCAGGCTGAACTACCCCGGTACACGCAGCCTGGACTACCCCGGTACACGCAGGCTGAACTACCCCGGTACACGCAGGCTGAACTACCCCGGTACACGCAGGCTGAACTACCCCGGTACACGCAGGCTGAACTATCCCGGTACACGCAGGCTGAACTACCCCGGTACACGCAGGCTGAACTACCCCGGTACACGCAGGCTGAACTACCCCGGTACACGCGGGCTGAACTACCCCGGTACACGCAGGCTGAACTATCACGGTACACGCAGGCTGAACTACCCCGGTACACGCAGCCTGGACTACCCCGGTACACGCAGGCTGAACTACCCCGGTACACGCAGGCTGAACTACCCCGGTACACGCAGGCTGAACTACCCCGGTACACGCAGCCTGGACTACCCCGGTACACGCAGGCTGAACTACCCCGGTACACGCAGGCTGAACTATCCCGGTACACGCAGGCTGAACTACCCCGGTACACGCAGGCTGAACTACCCCGGTACACGCAGGCTGAACTACCCCGGTACACGCAGCCTGGACTACCCCGGTACACGCAGGCTGAACTACCCCGGTACACGCAGGCTGAACTACCCCGGTACACGCAGGCTGAACTACCCCGGTACACGCAGCCTGAAGTACCCCGGTACACGCAGGCTGAACTCTCCCGGTACACGCAGCCTGAACTACCCCGGTATACGCAGGTTGAACTAACCCGGTACACGCAGGCTGAACTACCCCGGTACGCGCAGCCTGAAGTACCCCGGTACACGCAGGCTGTTCTACCCCGGTGCACGCAGGCTGAACTACCCCGGTGCACGCAGGCTGAACTACCCCGGTACACGCAGGCTGAACTACCCCGGTGCACGCAGGCTGAACTATCCCGGTACACGCAGGCTGAACTACCCCGGTACACGCAGCCTGAACTACCCCGGTACACGCAGGCTGAACTACCCCGGTACACGCAGGCTGAACTACCCCGGTACACGCAGCCTGAACTATCCCGGTACACGCAGGCTGAACTATCCCGGTACACGCAGGCTGAACTACCCCGGTACACGCAGGCTGAACTACCCCGGTACACGCAGGCTGAACTATCCCGGTACACGCAGGCTGAACTATCCCGGTACACGCAGGCTGAACTACCCCGGAACATGCAGCCTGAACTACCCCGGTACACGCAGGCTGAACTACCCCGGTACACGCAGGCTGAACTATCCCGGTACACGCAGGCTGAACTACCCCGGTACACGCAGGCTGGACTACCCCGGTACATGCAGGCTGAACTATCCCGGTACACGCAGGCTGAACAACCCCGGTACACGCAGGCTGACCTACCCCGGTACACGCAGCCTGAACTATCCCGGTACACGCAGGCTGAACTACCCCGGTACACGCAGGCTGAACTATCCCGGTACACGCAGGCTGAACTATCCCGGTACACGCAGGCTGAACTATCCCGGTACACGCAGGCTGAACTATCCCGGTACACGCAGGCTGAACAACCCCGGTACACGCAGGCTGACCTACCCCGGTACACGCAGCCTGAACTACCCCGGTACACGCAGGCTGAACTATCCCGGTACACGCAGCCTGAACTATCCCGGTACACGCAGGCTGAACTACCCCGGTACACGCAGGTTGAACTATCCCGGTACACGCAGGCTGAACTATCCCGGTACACGCAGGCTGAACTATCCCGGTACACGCAGGCTGAACTACCCCGGTACACGCAGGCTGAACTATCCCGGTATACGCAGGCTGAACTATCCCGGTACACGCAGGCTGAACTACCCCGGTACACGCAGGCTGAACTATCCCGGTACAAACAGGCTGAACTACCCCGGTACACGCAGGCTGAACTACCCCGGTACACGCAGGCTGAACTACCCCGGTACACGCAGGCTGACCTACCCCGGTACACGCAGGCTGAACTATCCCGGTACACGCAGGCTGAACTACCCCGGTACACGCAGGCTGAACTACCCCGGAACACGCAGGCTGAACTACCCCGGTACACGCAGGCTGAACTACCCCGGTACACGCAGGCTGAACTATCCCGGTACACGCAGGCTGAACTATCCCGGTACACGCGGGCTGAACTACCCCGGTACACGCAGGCTGAACTATCCCGGTACACGCAGGCTGAACTATCCCGGTACACGCAGGCTGAACTATCCCGGTACACGCAGGCTGAACTACCCCGGTACACGCAGGCTGAACTTCCCCGGTACACGCAGCCTGAACTATCCCGGTACACGCAGGCTGAACTATCCCGGTGCACGCAGGCTGAACTACCACGGTACACGCTGGCTGAACTACCCAGGTACACGCAGGCTGAACTACCCCGGTACACGCAGGCTGAGCTACCCCGGTACACGCAGCCTGGACTACCCCGGTACACGCAGGCTGAACTACCCCGGTACACGCAGGCTGAACTATCCCGGTACACGCAGGCTGACCTACCCCGGTACACGCAGGCTGAACTATCCCGGTACACGCAGGCTGAACTATCCCGGTACACGCAGGCTGAACTACCCCGGTACACGCAGGCTGAACTACCCCGGTACACGCAGGCTGAACTACCCCGGTACACGCAGGCTGAACTACCCCGGTACACGCAGGCTGAACTATCCCGGTACACGCAGGCTGAACTATCCCGGTACACGCAGGCTGAACTACCCCGGTACACGCAGGCTGAACTACCCCGGTACACGCAGGCTGAAGTACCCCGGTACACGCAGGCTGAACTACCCCGGTACACGCAGGCTGAACTACCCCGGTACACGCAGGCTGAACTATCCCGGTACACGCAGGCTGAACTATCCCGGTACACGCAGGCTGAACTATTCCGGTACACGCAGGCTGAACTATCCCGGTACACGCAGGCTGAACTATCCCGGTACACGCAGGCTGTACTGCCCCGGTACACGCAGGCTGAACTATCCCGGTACACGCAGGCTGAACTATCCCGGTATACGCAGGCTTAACTATCCCGGTACACGCAGGCTGAACTATCCCCGTACACGCAGGCTGAACTACCCCGGTACACGCAGGCTGAACTATCCCGGTACACGCAGGCTGATCTACCCCGGTACACGCAGGCTGAACTATCCCGGTACACGCGGGCTGAACTACCCCGGTACACGCGGGCTGAACTACCCCGGTACACGCAGGCTGAACTACCCCGGTACACGCAGGCTGAACTATCCCGGTACACGCAGGCTGGACTACCCCGGTACACGCAGGCTGAACTATCCCGGTACACGCAGGCTGAACTACCCCGGTACACGCAGGCTGAACTTCCCCGGTACACGCAGGCTGAACTATCCCGGTACACGCAGGCTGAACTATCCCGGTACACGCAGGCTGAACTACCCCGGTACACGCAGGCTGAACTTCCCCGGTACACGCAGGCTGAACTACCCCGGTACACGCAGGCTGAACTATCCCGGTACACGCAGGCTGAACTACCCCGGTACACGCAGCCTGAACTATCCCGGTACACGCAGGCTGAACTATCCCGGTACACGCAGGCTGAACTACCCCGGTACACGCAGGCTGAACTACCCCGGTACACGCAGCCTGAACTATCCCGGTACACGCAGGCTGAACTACCCCGGTACACGCAGCCTGAGCTATCCCGGTACACGCAGGCTGAACTATCCCGGTACACGCAGGCTGAACTACCCCGGTACACGCAGGCTGACCTACCCCGGTACACACAGGCTGAACAACCCCGGTACACGCAGGCTGAACTACCCCGGTACACGCAGCCTGAACTATCCCGGTACACGCAGCCTGAACTATCCCGGTTGACGCAGGCTGAACTTCCCCGGTACACGCAGGCTGAACTACCCCGGTACACGCAGGCTGAACTACCCCGGTACACGCAGGCTGAACTACCCCTGTATACGCAGGCTGAACTACCCCGGTACACGCAGGCTGAACTATCCCGGTACACGCAGACTGAACTACCCCGCTACACGCAGGCTGAACTACCCCGGTACACGCAGCCTGAGCTATCCCGGTACACGCAGGCTGAACTATCCCGGTACACGCAGGCTGAACTACCCCGGTACACGCAGGCTGACCTACCCCGGTACACGCAGGCTGAACAACCCCGGTACACGCAGGCTGAACTACCCCGGTACACGCAGCCTGAACTATCCCGGTACACGCAGCCTGAACTTCCCCGGTACACGCAGGCTGAACTATCCCGGTTGACGCAGGCTGAACTTCACCGGTACACGCAGGCTGAACTACCCCGGTACACGCAGGCTGAACTACCCCGGTACACGCAGGCTGAACTACCCCGGTACACGCAGGCTGAACTATCCCGGTACACGCAGCCTGAACTATCCCGGTACACGCAGCCTGAACTACCCCGGTACACGCAGGCTGAACTATCCCGGTACACGCAGCCTGAACTATCCCGGTACACGCAGGCTGAACTATCCCGGTACACGCAGGCTGTACTGCCCCGGTACACGCAGGCTGAACTATCCCGGTACACGCAGGCTGAACTATCCCGGTATACGCAGGCTGAACTATCCCGGTACACGCAGGCTGAACTATCCCGGTACACGCAGGCTGAACTACCCCGGTACACGCAGGCTGAACTATCCCGGTACACGCAGGCTGATCTACCCCGGTACACGCAGGCTGAACTATCCCGGTACACGCGGGCTGAACTACCCCGGTACACGCGGGCTGAACTACCCCGGTACACGCGGGCTGAACTACCCCGGTACACGCAGGCTGAACTATCCCGGTACACGCAGGCTGGACTACCCCGGTACACGCAGGCTGAACTATCCCGGTACACGCAGGCTGAACTACCCCGGTACACGCAGGCTGAACTATCCCGGTACACGCAGGCTGAACTACCCCGGTACACGCAGCCTGAACTATCCCGGTACACGCAGGCTGAACTATCCCGGTACACGCAGGCTGAACTACCCCGGTACACGCAGGCTGAACTACCCCGGTACACGCAGCCTGAACTATCCCGGTACACGCAGGCTGAACTACCCCGGTACACGCAGCCTGAGCTATCCCGGTACACGCAGGCTGAACTATCCCGGTACACGCAGGCTGAACTACCCCGGTACACGCAGGCTGACCTACCCCGGTACACACAGGCTGAACAACCCCGGTACACGCAGGCTGAACTACCCCGGTACACGCAGCCTGAACTATCCCGGTACACGCAGCCTGAACTATCCCGGTTGACGCAGGCTGAACTTCCCCGGTACACGCAGGCTGAACTACCCCGGTACACGCAGGCTGAACTATCCCGGGACACGCAGGCTGAACTACCCCTGTATACGCAGGCTGAACTACCCCGGTACACGCAGGCTGAACTATCCCGGTACACGCAGACTGAACTACCCCGCTACACGCAGGCTGAACTACCCCGGTACACGCAGCCTGAGCTATCCCGGTACACGCAGGCTGAACTATCCCGGTACACGCAGGCTGAACTACCCCGGTACACGCAGGCTGACCTACCCCGGTACACGCAGGCTGAACAACCCCGGTACACGCAGGCTGAACTACCCCGGTACACGCAGCCTGAACTATCCCGGTACACGCAGCCTGAACTTCCCCGGTACACGCAGGCTGAACTAACCTGGTTGACGCAGGCTGAACTTCACCGGTACACGCAGGCTGAACTACCCCGGTACACGCAGGCTGAACTACCCCGGTACACGCAGGCTGAACTACCCCGGTACACGCAGGCTGAACTATCCCGGTACACGCAGCCTGAACTATCCCGGTACACGCAGCCTGAACTACCCCGGTACACGCAGGCTGAACTATCCCGGTACACGCAGCCTGAAGTACCCCGGTACACGCAGCCTGAACTATCCCGGTTGACGCAGGCTGAACTACCCCGGTACACGCAGGCTGAACTACCCCGGTACACGCAGGCTGAACTATCCCGGTACACGCAGCCTGAACTATCCCGGTACACGCAGGCTGAACTACCCTGGTACACGCAGGCTGAACTATCCCGGTACACGCAGGCTGAACTACCCCGGTACACGCAGGCTGAACTATCCCGCTACACGCAGCCTGAACTACCCCGGTACACGCAGCCTGAACTACCCCGGTACACGCAGGCTGAACTACCACGGTACACGCAGGCTGAACTATCCCGGTACACGCAGGCTGTACTATCCCGGTACACGCAGGCTGAACTATCCCGTTACACGCAGGCTGAACTACCCCGGTACACGCAGGCTGAACTTCCCCGGTACACGCAGGCTGAACTATCCCGGTACACGCAGGCTGAACTACCCCGGTACACGCAGGCTGAACTACCCCGGTACACGCAGGCTGAACTATCCCGGTACACGCAGCCTGAACTACCCCGGTACACGCAGGCTGAACTATCCCGGTACACGCAGGCTGAACTACCCCGGTACACGCAGGCTGAACTATCCCGGTACACGCAGGCTGAACTATCCCGGTACACGCAGGCTGAACTACCCCGGTACACGCAGGCTGAACTACCCCGGTACACGCAGGCTGAACTGTCCCGGTACACGCAGGCTGAACTACCCCGGTACACGCAGGCTGAACTACCCTGGTACACGCAGGCTGAACTATCCCGGTACACGCAGGCTGAACTACCCCGGTACACGCAGGCTGAACTACCCCGGTACACGCAGGCTGAACTACCCCGGTACACGCAGGCTGTACTGCCCCGGTACACGCAGGCTGAACTATCCCGGTACACGCAGCCTGAACTATCCCGGTTGACGCAGGCTGAACTACCCCGGTACACGCAGGCTGAACTACCCCGGTACACGCAGGCTGAACTACCCCGGTACACGCAGGCTGAACTACCCCGGTACACGCAGGCTGAACTATCCCGGTACACGCAGGCTGAACTATCCCGGTACACGCAGGCTGAACTATCCCGGTACACGCGGGCTGAACTACCCCGGTACACGCAGGCTGAACTACCCCGGTACACGCAGGCTGAACTACCCCGGTACACGCAGGCTGAACTATCCCGGTACACGCAGGCTGGACTATCCCGGTACACGCAGCCTGAACTACCCCGGTACACGCAGGCTGAACTACCCCGGTACACGCAGGCTGAACTACCCCGGTACACGCAGGCTGAACTACCCCGGTACACGCAGGCTGAACTATCCCGGTACACGCGGGCTGAACTACCCCGGTACACGCAGGCTGAACTACCCCGGTACACGCAGGCTGAACTATCCCGGTACACGCGGGCTGAACTACCCCGGTACACGCAGGCTGAACTATCCCGGTACACGCAGGCTGAACTACCCCGGTACACGCAGGCTGAACAACCCCGGTACACGCAGGCTGAACTACCCCGGTACACGCAGCCTGAACTATCCCGATACACGCAGCCTGAACTATCCCGGTTGACGCAGGCTGAACTTCCCCGGTACACGCAGGCTGAACTACCCTGGTACACGCAGGCTGAACTATCCCGGTACACGCAGGCTGAACTACCCCGGTACACGCAGGCTGAACTATCCCGCTACACGCAGCCTGAACTACCCCGGTACACGCAGCCTGAACTACCCCGGTACACGCAGGCTGAACTACCACGGTACACGCAGGCTGAACTATCCCGGTACACGCAGGCTGTACTATCCCGGTACACGCAGGCTGAACTATCCCGTTACACGCAGGCTGAACTACCCCGGTACACGCAGGCTGAACTTCCCCGGTACACGCAGGCTGAACTATCCCGGTACACGCAGGCTGAACTACCCCGGTACACGCAGGCTGAACTACCCCGGTACACGCAGGCTGAACTATCCCGGTACACGCAGCCTGAACTACCCCGGTACACGCAGGCTGAACTATCCCGGTACACGCAGGCTGAACTACCCCGGTACACGCAGGCTGAACTATCCCGGTACACGCAGGCTGAACTATCCCGGTACACGCAGGCTGAACTACCCCGGTACACGCAGGCTGAACTACCCCGGTACACGCAGGCTGAACTGTCCCGGTACACGCAGGCTGAACTACCCCGGTACACGCAGGCTGAACTACCCTGGTACACGCAGGCTGAACTATCCCGGTACACGCAGGCTGAACTACCCCGGTACACGCAGGCTGAACTACCCCGGTACACGCAGGCTGAACTACCCCGGTACACGCAGGCTGTACTGCCCCGGTACACGCAGGCTGAACTATCCCGGTACACGCAGCCTGAACTATCCCGGTTGACGCAGGCTGAACTACCCCGGTACACGCAGGCTGAACTACCCCGGTACACGCAGGCTGAACTACCCCGGTACACGCAGGCTGAACTACCCCGGTACACGCAGGCTGAACTATCCCGGTACACGCAGGCTGAACTATCCCGGTACACGCAGGCTGAACTATCCCGGTACACGCGGGCTGAACTACCCCGGTACACGCAGGCTGAACTACCCCGGTACACGCAGGCTGAACTACCCCGGTACACGCAGGCTGAACTATCCCGGTACACGCAGGCTGGACTATCCCGGTACACGCAGCCTGAACTACCCCGGTACACGCAGGCTGAACTACCCCGGTACACGCAGGCTGAACTACCCCGGTACACGCAGGCTGAACTACCCCGGTACACGCAGGCTGAACTATCCCGGTACACGCGGGCTGAACTACCCCGGTACACGCAGGCTGAACTACCCCGGTACACGCAGGCTGAACTATCCCGGTACACGCGGGCTGAACTACCCCGGTACACGCAGGCTGAACTATCCCGGTACACGCAGGCTGAACTACCCCGGTACACGCAGGCTGAACAACCCCGGTACACGCAGGCTGAACTACCCCGGTACACGCAGCCTGAACTATCCCGATACACGCAGCCTGAACTATCCCGGTTGACGCAGGCTGAACTTCCCCGGTACACGCAGGCTGAACTACCCCGGTACACGCAGGCTGAACTACCCCGGTACACGCAGGCTGAACTACCCCGGTACACGCAGGCTGAACTATCCCGGTACACGCAGGCTGAACTACCCCGGTACACGCAGGCTGAACAACCCCGGTACACGCAGGCTGAACTACCCCGGTACACGCAGGCTGAACTACCCCGGTACACGCAGGCTGAACTACCCCGGTACACGCAGGCTGAACTATCCCGGTACACGCAGGCTGAACTACCCCGGTACACGCAGGCTGAACAACCCCGGTACACGCAGGCTGAACTACCCCGGTACACGCAGCCTGAACTATCCCGATACACGCAGCCTGAACTATCCCGGTTGACGCAGGCTGAACTTCCCCGGTACACGCAGGCTGAACTACCCCTGTACACGCAGGCTGAACTACCCCGGTACACGCAGGCTGAACTACCCCGGTACACGCGGGCTGAACTACCCCGGTACACGCAGGCTGAACTACCCCTGTACACGCAGGCTGAACTACCCCGGTACACGCAGGCTGAACTACCCCGGTACACGCGGGCTGAACTACCCCGGTACACGCAGGCTGAACTACCCCGGTACACGCAGGCTGAACTACCCCGGTACACGCAGGCTGAACTATCCCGGTACACGCAGGCTGAACTACCCCGGTACACGCAGGCTGAACAACCCCGGTACACGCAGGCTGAACTACCCCGGTACACGCAGCCTGAACTATCCCGATACACGCAGCCTGAACTATCCCGGTTGACGCAGGCTGAACTTCCCCGGTACACGCAGGCTGAACTACCCCTGTACACGCAGGCTGAACTACCCCGGTACACGCAGGCTGAACTACCCCGGTACACGCAGGCTGAACTATCCCGGTACATGCAGCCTGAACTATCCCGGTACACGCAGGCTGAACTACACCGGTACACGCAGGCTGAACTACCCTGGTACACGCAGGCTGAACTATCCCGGTACACGCAGGCTGAACTACCCCGGTACACGCATGCTGAACTATCCCGCTACACGCAGCCTGAACTACCCCGGTACACGCAGCCTGAACTACCCCGGTACACGCAGGCTGAACTACCCCGGTACACGCAGGCTGAACTATCCCGGTACACGCAGGCTGAACTATCCCGGTACACGCAGGCTGAACTATCCCGGTACACGCAGGCTGAACTACCCCGGTACACGCAGGCTGAACTATCCCGGTACACGCAGGCTGAACTACCCCGGTACACGCAGCCTGAACTACCCCGGTACACACAGGTTGAACTATCCCGGTACACGCAGGCTGAACTACCCCGGTACACGCAGGCTGAACTACCCCGGTACACGCAGGCTGAACTATCCCGGTACACGCAGCCTGAACTACCCCGGTACACGCAGGCTGAACTATCCCGGTACACGCAGGCTGAACTACCCCGCTACACGCAGGCTGAACTACCCCGGTACACGCAGGCTGAACTATCCCGGTACACGCAGGCTGAACTATCCCGGTACACGCAGGCTGAACTACCCCGGTACACGAAGGCTGAACTACCGGGGTACACGCAGGCTGAACTATCCCGGTACACGCGGGCTGAACTACCCCGGTACACGCAGGCTGAACTACCCCGGTACACGCAGGCTGAACTACCCCGGTACACGCAGGCTGAACTACCCCGGTACACGCAGGCTGAACTACCCCGGTACACGCAGGCTGAACTACCCCGGTACACGCAGGCTGAACTACCCCGGTACACGCAGGCTGAACTACCCCGGTACATGCAGGCTGAACTACCCCGGTACACGCAGGCTGAACTACCCCGGTACATGCAGGCTGAACTACCCCGGTACACGCAGGCTGAACTACCCCGGTACACGCAGGCTGAACTACCCCGGTACACGCAGGCTGAACTATCCCGGTACACGCGGGCTTAACTACCCCGGTACACGCAGGCTGAACTATCCCGGTACACGCAGGCTGTACTATCCCGGTACACGCAGGCTGAACTATCCCGGTACACGCGGGCTGAACTACCCCGGTACACGCAGGCTGAACTACCCCGGTACACGCAGGCTGAACTACCCCGGTACACGCAGGCTGAACTATCCCGGTACACGCAGGCTGAACTATCCCGGTACACGCAGCCTGAACTACCCCGGTACACGCAGGCTGAACTACCCCGGTACACGCAGGCTGAACTACCCCGGTACACGCAGGCTGAACTATCCCGGTACACGCAGGCTGAACTATCCCGGTACACGCAGGCTGAACTACCCCGGTACACGCAGGCTGAACTACCCCGGTACACGCAGGCTGAACTATCCCGGTACACGCAGGCTGAACTACCCCGGTACACGCAGGCTGAACTACCCCGGTACACGCAGGCTGAACTACCCCGGTACACGCAGGCTGAACTATCCCGGTACACGCAGGCTGAACTTCCCCGGTACACGCAGGCTGAACTACCCCGGTACACGCAGGCTGAACTATCCCGCTATACGCAGGCTGAACTATCCCGGTACACGCAGCCTGAACTATCCCGGTACACGCAGGCTGGACTATCCCGCTATACGCAGGCTGAACTATCCCGGTACACGCAGCCTGAACTACCCCGGTACACGCAGGCTGAACTATGCCGGTACACGCAGGCTGAACTACCCCGGTACACGCAGGCTGAACTACCCCGGTACACGCAGGCTGAACTACCCCGGTACACGCAGGCTGAACTACCCCGGTACACGCAGGCTGAGCTATCCCGCTACACGCAGCCTGAACTACCCCGGTACACGCAGCCTGAACTATCCCGGTACACGCAGGCTGAACTATCCCGGTACACGCAGGCTGAACTACCCCGGTACACGCACGCTGAGCTACCCCAGTACACGCAGGCTGAACTACCCCAGTACACGCAGGCTGAACGACCCCGGTACACGCAGGCTGAACTACCCCGGTACACGCAGGCTGAACTATCCCGGTACACGCAGGCTGAACTATCCCGGTACACGCAGGCTGAACTACCCCGGTACACGCAGGCTGTACTGCCCCGGTACACGCAGGCTGAACTATCCCGGTACACGCAGGCTGTACTGCCCCGGTACACGCAGGCTGAACTATCCCGGTACACGCAGCCTGAACTATCCCGGTTGACGCAGGCTGAACTACCCCGGTACACGCAGGCTGAACTACCCCGCTACACGCAGGCTGAACTACCCCGGTACACGCAGGCTGAACTATCCCGGTACACGCAGGCTGAACTACCCCGGTACACGCAGGCTGAACTACCCCGGTACACGCAGGCTGAACTATCCCGGTACACGCAGGCTGAACTACCCCGCTACACGCAGGCTGAACTACCCCGGTACACGCAGCCTGAGCTATCCCGGCACACGCAGGCTGAACTATCCCGGTACACGCAGGCTGAACAACCCCGGCACACGCAGGCTGAACTACCCCGGTACACGCAGCCTGAACTATCCCGGTACACGCAGCCTGAACTATCCCGGTTGACGCAGGCTGAACTTCCCCGGTACACGCAGGCTGAACTATCCCGGTACACGCAGCCTGAACTACCCCGGTACACGCAGGCTGAACTACCCCGGTACACGCAGGCTGAACTACCCCGGTACACGCAGGCTGAACTATCCCGGTACACGCAGGCTGAACTATCCCGGTACACGCAGGCTGAACTACCCCGGTACACGCAGGCTGAACTACCCCGGTACACGCAGGCTGAACTATCCCGGTACACGCAGGCTGAACTACCCCGGTACACGCAGGCTGAACTACCCCGGTACACGCAGGCTGAACTACCCCGGTACACGCAGGCTGAACTATCCCGGTACACGCAGGCTGAACTTCCCCGGTACACGCAGGCTGAACTACCCCGGTACACGCAGGCTGAACTATCCCGCTATACGCAGGCTGAACTATCCCGGTACACGCAGCCTGAACTATCCCGGTACACGCAGGCTGGACTATCCCGCTATACGCAGGCTGAACTATCCCGGTACACGCAGCCTGAACTACCCCGGTACACGCAGGCTGAACTATGCCGGTACACGCAGGCTGAACTACCCCGGTACACGCAGGCTGAACTACCCCGGTACACGCAGGCTGAACTACCCCGGTACACGCAGGCTGAACTACCCCGGTACACGCAGGCTGAGCTATCCCGCTACACGCAGCCTGAACTACCCCGGTACACGCAGCCTGAACTATCCCGGTACACGCAGGCTGAACTATCCCGGTACACGCAGGCTGAACTACCCCGGTACACGCACGCTGAGCTACCCCAGTACACGCAGGCTGAACTACCCCAGTACACGCAGGCTGAACGACCCCGGTACACGCAGGCTGAACTACCCCGGTACACGCAGGCTGAACTATCCCGGTACACGCAGGCTGAACTATCCCGGTACACGCAGGCTGAACTACCCCGGTACACGCAGGCTGTACTGCCCCGGTACACGCAGGCTGAACTATCCCGGTACACGCAGGCTGTACTGCCCCGGTACACGCAGGCTGAACTATCCCGGTACACGCAGCCTGAACTATCCCGGTTGACGCAGGCTGAACTACCCCGGTACACGCAGGCTGAACTACCCCGCTACACGCAGGCTGAACTACCCCGGTACACGCAGGCTGAACTATCCCGGTACACGCAGGCTGAACTACCCCGGTACACGCAGGCTGAACTACCCCGGTACACGCAGGCTGAACTATCCCGGTACACGCAGGCTGAACTACCCCGCTACACGCAGGCTGAACTACCCCGGTACACGCAGCCTGAGCTATCCCGGCACACGCAGGCTGAACTATCCCGGTACACGCAGGCTGAACAACCCCGGCACACGCAGGCTGAACTACCCCGGTACACGCAGCCTGAACTATCCCGGTACACGCAGCCTGAACTATCCCGGTTGACGCAGGCTGAACTTCCCCGGTACACGCAGGCTGAACTACCCCGGTACACGCAGGCTGAACTACCCCGGTACACGCAGGCTGAACTATCCCGGTACACGCAGCCTGAACTATCCCTGTACACGCAGGCTGAACTACACCGATACACGCAGGCTGAACTACCCTGGTACACGCAGGCTGAACTATCCCGGTACACGCAGGCTGAACTACCCCGGTACACGCAGGCTGAACTATCCCGCTACACGCAGCCTGAACTACCCCGGTACACGCAGCCTGAACTACCCCGGTACACGCAGGCTGAACTACCCCGGTACACGCAGGCTGAACTATCCCGGTACACGCAGGCTGAACTATCCCGGTACACGCAGGCTGAACTATCCCGGTACACGCAGCCTGAACTACCCCGGTACACGCAGGCTGAACTATCCCGGTACACGCAGGCTGAACTACCCCGGTACACGCAGCCTGAACTACCCCGGTACACACAGGTTGAACTATCCCGGTACACGCAGGCTGAACTACCCCGGTACACGCAGGCTGAACTACCCCGGTACACGCAGGCTGAACTATCCCGGTACACGCAGCCTGAACTACCCCGGTACACGCAGGCTGAACTATCCCGGTACACGCAGGCTGAACTACCCCGGTACACGCAGGCTGAACTATCCCGGTACACGCAGGCTGAACTATCCCGGTACACGCAGGCTGAACTACCCCGGTACACGCAGGCTGAACTACCCCGGCACACGCAGGCTGAACTATCCCGGTACACGCGGGCTGAACTACCCCGGTACACGCAGGCTGAACTACCCCGGTACACGCAGGCTGAACTACCCCGGTACACGCAGGCTGAACTACCCCGGTACACGCAGGCTGAACTACCCCGGTACACGCAGGCTGAACTACCCCGGTACACGCAGGCTGAACTACCCCGGTACACGCAGGCTGAACTACCCCGGTACACGCAGGCTGAACTACCCCGGTACACGCAGGCTGAACTATCCCGGTACACGCGGGCTGAACTACCCCGGTACACGCAGGCTGAACTATCCCGGTACACGCAGGCTGAACTATCCCGGTACACGCAGGCTGAACTACCCCGGTACACGCAGGCTGAACTATCCCGGTACACGCAGGCTGAACTACCCCGGTACACGCAGGCTGAACTATCCCGGTACACGCAGGCTGAACTACCCCGGTACACGCAGGCTGAACTATCCCGGTACACGCAGGCTGAACTACCCCGGTACACGCAGGCTGAACTACCCCGGTACACGCAGGCTGAACTACCCCGGTACACGCAGGCTGAACTATCCCGGTACACGCAGGCTGAACTTCCCCGGTACACGCAGCCTGAACTATCCCGGTACACGCAGGCTGAACTATCCCGCTATACGCAGGCTGAACTATCCCGGTACACGCAGCCTGAACTATCCCGGTACACGCAGGCTGAACTATCCCGCTATACGCAGGCTGAACTATCCCGGTACACGCAGCCTGAACTACCCCGGTACACACAGGCTGAACTATCCCGGTACACGCAGGCTGAACTATCCCGCTATACGCAGGCTGAACTATCCCGGTACACGCAGCCTGAACTACCCCGGTACACGCAGGCTGAACTATCCCGGTACACGCAGGCTGAACTACCCCGGTACACGCAGGCTGAACTACCCCGGTACACGCAGGCTGAACTACCCCGGTACACGCAGGCTGAGCTATCCCGCTACACGCAGGCTGAGCTACCCCAGTACACGCAGGCTGAACTACCCCGGTACACGCAGGCTGAACTACACCGGTACACGCAGGCTGAACTACCCCGGTACACGCAGGCTGAACTATCCCGGTACACGCAGGCTGAGCTGCCCCGGTACACGCAGGCTGAACATCCCCGGTACACTCAGGCTGAACTACCCCGGTACACGCAGGCTGAACTATCCCGGTACACGCAGGCTGAACTACCCCGGTACACGCAGCCTGAACTATCGCGGTACACGCAGGCTGAACTACCCCGGTACACGCAGGCTGAACTACCCCGGTACACGCAGGCTGAACTACCCCGTTACACGCAGGCTGAACTATCCCGGTACACGCAGGCGGAACTACCCCGGTACACGCAGGCGGAACTACCCCGGTACATGCAGGCTGAACTACCCCGGTACACGCAGGCTGAACTATCCCGGTACACGCAGCCTGAACTACCCCGGTACACGCAGGCTGAACTATCTCGGTACACGCAGGCTGAACTATCCCGGTACACGCAGCCTGAACTATCCCGGTACGCGCAGCCTGAACTACCCCGGTACACGCAGCCTGAACTATCCCGGTACACGCAGGCGGAACTACCCCGGTACACGCAGGCTGAACTACCCCGGTACACGCAGGCTGAACTATCGCGGTACACGCAGGCTGAACTATCCCGGTACACGCAGGCTGAACTACCCCGGTACACGCAAGCTGAACTACCCCGGTACACGCAGCCTGAACTACCCCGGTACACGCAGCCTGAACTACCCCGGTACACGCAGCCTGAACTACCCCGGTACACGCAGGCTGAACTATCCCGGAACACGCAGCCTGAACTACCCCGGTACACGCAGGATGAACTATCTCGGTACACGCAGGCTGAACTATCCAGGTACACGCAGCCTGAACTATCCCGGTACACGCAGCCTGAACTACCCCGGTACATGCAGCCTGAACTATCCCGGTACACGCAGGCGGAACTACCCCGGTACACGCAGGCTGAACTACCCCGGTACACGCAGGCTGAACTACCCCGGTACACGCAGGCTGAACTATCCCGGTACACGCAGGCTGAACTATCCCGGTACACGCAGGCTGAACTACCCTGGTACACGCAAGCTGAACTACCCCGGTACACGCAGCCTGAACTACCCCGGTACACTCAGCCTGAACTACCCCGGTACACGCAGGCTGAACTACCCCGGTACACGCAGCCTGAACTACCCCGCTACACGCAGGCTGAACTACCCCGGTACACGCAGGCTGAACTATCCCGATTGACGCAGCCTGAACTACCCCGGTACACGCAGGCTGAACTATCCGGTACACGCAGGCTGAACTATCCCGGTACACGCAGGCTGAACTATCCCGGTACACGCAGGCTGAACTACCCCGGTACACGCAGGCTGAACTACCCCGGTACACGCAGGCTGAACTACCCCGGTACACGCAGCCTGGACTACCCCGGTACACGCAGGCTGAACTACCCCGGTACACGCAGGCTGAACTATCCCGGTACACGCAGGCTGAACTATCCCGGTACACGCAGGCTGAACTATCCCGGTACACGCAGGCTGAACTACCCCGGTACACGCAGGCTGAACTATCCCGGTACACGCAGGCTGAACTATCCCGGTACACACAGGCTGAACTACCCCGGTACACGCAGGCTGACCTACCCCGGTACACACAGGCTGAACTATCCCGGTACACGCAGGCTGATCTATCCCGGTACACGCAGGCTGAACTACCCCGGTACACACAGGCTGAACTACCCCGGTACACGCAGGCTGAACTACCCCGGTACACGCAGGCTGAACTATCCCGGTACACGCAGGCTGAACTACCCCGGTACACGCAGGCTGAACTACCCCGGTACACGCAGGCTGAACTACCCCGGTACACGCAGGCTGAACTACCCCGGTACACGCAGGCTGAACTACCCCGGTACACGCAGGCTGAACTACCCCGGTACACGCAGGCTGAACTACCCCGGTACACGCAGGCTGAACTATCCTGGTACACGCAGGCTGAACTACCCCGGTACACGCAGGCTGAACTACCCCGGTACACACAGGCTGAACTTCCCCGGTACACGCAGCCTGAGCTATCCCGGTACACGCAGGCTGAACTATCCCAGTACACGCAGCCTGAACAACCCCGGTACACGCAGGCTGAACTACCCCGGTACACGCAGCCTGAACTATCCCGGTACACGCAGGCTGAACTATCCCAGTACACGCAGGCTGAACAAACCCGGTACACGCAGGCTGAACTACCCCGGTACACGCAGCCTGAACTATCCCGGTACACGCAGGCTGAACTATCCCGGTACACGCAGCCTGAACTATCCCGGTACACGCAGGCTGAACTACCCCGGTACACGCAGGCTGAACTATCCCGGTACACGCAGCCTGAACTATCCCGGTTGACGCAGGCTGAACTTCCCCGGTACACGCAGGCTGAACTACCCCGGTACACGCAGGCTGAACTACCCCGGTACACGCAGTCTGAACTACCCCGGTACACGCAGGCTGAACTACCCCGGTACACGCAGGCTGAACTACCCCGGTACACGCAGGCTGAACTATCCCGGTACACGCAGCCTGAACTATCCCGGTACACGCAGCCTGAACTATCCCGGTACACGCAGCCTGAACTATCCCGGTACACGCAGGCTGAACTACTCCGGTACACGCAGGCTGAACTACCCCGGTACACGCAGCCTGAACTATCCCGGTACACGCAGCCTGAACTATCCCGGTACACGCAGGCTGAACTACTCCGGTACACGCAGGCTGAACTATCCCGGTACACGCAGGCTGAACTACCCCGGTACACGCAGGCTGAACTATCCCGGTACACGCAGGCTGAACTATCCCGGTACACGCAGGCTGAACTACCCCGGTACACGCAGGCTGAACTATCCCGGTACACGCAGCCTGAACTATCCCGGTACACGCAGCCTGAACTATCCCGGTACACGCAGGCTGAACTATCCCGGTACAGGCAGGCTGAACTATCCCGGTTGACGCAGGCTGAACTTCCTCGGTACACGCAGGCTGAACTACCCCGGTACACGCAGGCTGAACTACCCCGGTACACGCAGGCTGAACTACCCCGGTACACGCAGGCTGAACTACCCCGGTACACGCAGTCTGAACTACCCCGGTACACGCAGGCTGAACTATCCCGGTACACGCAGCCTGAACTATCCCGGTACACGCAGCCTGAACTATCCCGGTACACGCAGCCTGAACTATCCCGGTACACGCAGCCTGAACTATCCCGGTACACGCAGCCTGAACTATCCCGGTACACGCAGCCTGAACTATCCCGGTACACGCAGGCTGAACTACTCCGGTACACGCAGGCTGAACTACCCCGGTACACGCAGCCTGAACTATCCCGGTACACGCAGCCTGAACTATCCCGGTCCACGCAGGCTGAACTACTCCGGTACACGCAGGCTGAACTATCCCGGTACACGCAGGCTGAACTACCCCGGTACACGCAGGCTGAACTATCCCGGTACACGCAGGCTGAACTATCCCGGTACACGCAGGCTGAACTACCCCGGTACACGCAGGCTGAACTATCCCGGTACACGCAGCCTGAACTATCCCGGTACACGCAGGCTGAACTATCCCGGTACAGGCAGGCTGAACAACCCCGGTACACGCAGGCTGACCTACCCCGGTACACGCAGCCTGAACTACCCCGGTACACGCAGGCTGAACTATCCCGGTACACGCAGCCTGAACTATCCCGGTACACGCAGGCTGAACTAACCCGGTACACGCAGGCTGAACTACCCCGGTACACGCAGGCTGAACTATCCCGGTACACGCAGGCTGAACTATCCCGGTACACGCAGGCTGAACTACCCCGGTACACGCAGGCTGAACTATCCCGGTACACGCAGCCTGAACTATCCCGGTACACGCAGGCTGAACTATCCTGGTACAGGCAGGCTGAACAACCCCGGTACACGCAGGCTGACCTACCCCGGTACACGCAGCCTGAACTACCCCGGTACACGCAGGCTGAACTATCCCGGTACACGCAGCCTGAACTATCCCGGTACACGCAGGCTGAACTAACCCGGTGCACGCAGGCTGAACTACCACGGTACACGCAGGCTGAACTATCCCGGTACACGCAGGCTGAACTAACCCGGTGCACGCAGGCTGAACTACCACGGTACACGCAGGCTGAACTACCCCGGTACACGCAGGCTGAACTATCCCGGTACACGCAGGCTGAACTATCCCGGTACACGCAGCCTGAACTATCCCGGTACACGCAGGCTGAACTATCCCGGTACACGCAGGCTGAACTACCCCGGTACACGCAGGCTGAACTACCCCGGTACACGCAGGATGAACTATCCCGGTACACGCAGCCTGAACTATCCCGGTACACGCAGGCTGAACTACCCCGGTACACGCAGGCTGAACTACCCCGGTACACGCAGGCTGAACTATCCCGGTACACGCAGGCTGAACTACCCCGGTACACGCAGGCTGAACTATCCCGGTACACGCAGGCTGAACTACCCCGGTACATGCAGGCTGAACTACCCCGGTACACGCAGCCTGAACTATCCCGGTTGACGCAGGCTGAACTACCCCGGTACACGCAGGCTGAACTATCCCGGTACACGCAGGCTGAACTTCCCCGGTACACGCAGGCTGAACTACCCCGGTACACGCAGCCTGAACTACCCCGGTACACGCAGGCTGAACTACCCCGGTACATGCAGGCTGAACTACCCCGGTACACGCAGCCTGAACTATCCCGGTACACGCAGCCTGAACTATCCCGGTACACGCAGGCTGAACTACCCCGGTACACGCAGGCTGAACTATCCCGGTACACGCAGGCTGAACTACCCCGGTACACGCAGGCTGAAGTATCCCGGCACACGCAGGCTGAACTATCCCGGTACACGCAGGCTGAACTACCCCGGTACACGCAGGCTGAACTATCCCGGTACACGCAGCCTGAACTATCCCGGTACACGCAGGCTGAACTATCCCGGTACAGGCAGGCTGAACAACCCCGGTACACGCAGGCTGACCTACCCCGGTACACGCAGCCTGAACTACCCCGGTACACGCAGGCTGAACTATCCCGGTACACGCAGCCTGAACTATCCCGGTACACGCAGGCTGAACTATCCCGGTGCACGCAGGCTGAACTACCACGGTACACGCAGGCTGAACTACCCCGGTACACGCAGGCTGAACTATCCCGGTACACGCAGGCTGAACTATCCCGGTACACGCAGCCTGAACTATCCCGGTACACGCAGGCTGAACTATCCCGGTACACGCAGGCTGAACTATCCCGGTACACGCAGGCTGAACTACCCCGGTACACGCAGCCTGAACTACCCCGGTACACGCAGGCTGAACTATCCCGGTACACGCAGCCTGAACTATCCCGGTACACGCAGGCTGAACTACCCCGCTACACGCAGGCTGAACTACCCCGGTACACGCAGCCTGAGCTATCCCGGTACACGCAGGCTGAATTATCCCGGTACACGCAGGCTGAACAACCCCGGCACACGCAGGCTGAACTACCCCGGTACACGCAGCCTGAACTATCCCGGTACACGCAGCCTGAACTATCCCGGTTGACGCAGGCTGAACTTCCCCGGTACACGCAGGCTGAACTACCCCGGTACACACAGGCTGAACTACCCCGGTACACGCAGGCTGAACTACCCCGGTACACGCAGGCTGAACTATCCCGGTACACGCAGCCTGAACTATCCCGGTACACGCAGGCTGAACTACACCGGTACACGCAGGCTGAACTACCCTGGTACACGCAGGCTGAACTATCCCGGTACACGCAGGCTGAACTACCCCGGTACACGCAGGCTGAACTATCCCGCTACACGCAGCCTGAACTACCCCGGTACACGCAGCCTGAACTACCCCGGTACACGCAGGCTGAACTACCTCGGTACACGCAGGCTGAACTATCCCGGTACACGCAGGCTGAACTATCCCGGTACACGCAGGCTGAACTATCCCGGTACACGCAGGCTGAACTACCCCGGTACACGCAGGCTGAACTATCCCGGTACACGCAGGCTGAACTACCCCGGTACACGCAGCCTGAACTACCCCGGTACACACAGGTTGAACTATCCCGGTACACGCAGGCTGAACTACCCCGGTACACGCAGGCTGAACTATCCCGGTACACGCGGGCTGAACTACCCCGGTACACGCAGGCTGAACTATCCCGGTACACGCAGGCTGAATTACCCCGGTACACGCAGGCTGAACTATCCCGGTACACGCAGCCTGAACTTCCCCGGTACACGCAGGCTGAACTATCCCGGTACACGCAGGCTGAACTATCCCGGTACACGCAGGCTGAACTACCCCGGTACACGCAGGCTGAACTACCCCGGTACACGCAGGCTGAACTATCCCGGTACACGCGGGCTGAACTACCCCGGTACACGCAGGCTGAACTACCCCGGTACACGCAGGCTGAACTACCCCGGTACACGCAGGCTGAACTACCCCGGTACACGCAGGCTGAACTACCCCGGTACACGCAGGCTGAACTACCCCGGCACACGCAGGCTGAACTACCCCGGTACACGCAGGCTGAACTACCCCGGTACACGCAGGCTGAACTATCCCGGTACACGCGGGCTGAACTACCCCGGTACACGCAGGCTGAACTATCCCGGTACACGCAGGCTGAACTATCCCGGTACACGCAGGCTGAACTACCCCGGTACACGCAGGCTGAACTATCCCGGTACACGCAGGCTGAACTACCCCGGTACACACAGGCTGAACTATCCCGGTACACGCAGGCTGAACTATCCCGGTACACGCAGGCTGAACTACCCCGGTACACGCAGGCTGAACTACCCCGGTACACGCAGGCTGAACTATCCCGGTACACGCAGGCTGAACTACCCCGGTACACGCAGGCTGAACTACCCCGGTACACGCAGGCTGAACTACCCCGGTACACGCAGGCTGAACTATCCCGGTACACGCAGGCTGAACTTCCCCGGTACACGCAGCCTGAACTACCCCGGTACACGCAGGCTGAACTATCCCGCTATACGCAGGCTGAACTATCCCGGTACACGCAGCCTGAACTATCCCGGTACACGCAGGCTGAACTATCCCGGTACACGCAGGCTGAACTATCCCGCTATACGCAGGCTGAACTATCCCGGTACACGCAGGCTGAACTACCCCGGTACACGCAGGCTAAACTACCCCGGTACACGCAGCCTGAACTACCCCGGTACACACAGGCTGAACTATCCCGGTACACGCAGGCTGAACTATCCCGCTATACGCAGGCTGAACTATCCCGGTACACGCAGCCTGAACTACCCCGGTACACGCAGGCTGAACTATCCCGGTACACGCAGGCTGAACTACCCCGGTACACGCAGGCTGAACTACCCCGGTACACGCAGGCTGAACTACCCCGGTACACGCAGGCTGAGCTATCCCGCTACACGCAGGCTGAGCTACCCCAGTACACGCAGGCTGAACTACCCCGGTACACGCAGGCTGAACTATCCCGGTACACGCAGGCTGAACTACCCCGGTACACGCAGGCTGAACTATCCCGGTACACGCAGGCTGAGCTGCCCCGGTACACGCAGGCTGAACATCCCCGGTACACTCAGGCTGAACTACCCCGGTACACGCAGGCTGAACTATCCCGGTACACGCAGGCTGAAATACCCCGGTACACGCAGCCTGAACTATCCCGGTACACGCAGGCTGAACTACCCCGGTACACGCAGGCTGAACTACCCCGGTACACGCAGGCTGAACTACCCCGGTACACGCAGGCTGAACTATCCCGGTACACGCAGCCTGAACTACCCCGGTACACGCAGGCTGAACTACCCCGGTACACGCAGGCTGAACTATCCCGGTACACGCAGGCTGAACTACCCCGGTACACGCAGGCTGAACTATCCCGGTACACGCAGGCTGAACTACCCCGGTACACGCAGGCTGAACAACCCCGGTACACGCAGGCTGACCTATCCCGGTACACGCAGGCTGACCTATCCCGGTACACGCAGCCTGAACTATCCCGGTACACGCAGGCTGAACTACCCCGGTACACGCAGCCTGAACTACCCCGGTACACGCAGCCTGAACTACCCCGGTACACGCAGGCTGAACTATCCCGGTACATGCAGCCTGAACTACCCCGGTACACGCAGCCTGAACTATCCCGGTACACGCAGGCTGAACTACCCCGGTACACGCAGCCTGAACTATCCCGGTACACGCAGGCTGAACTACCCCGGTACACGCAGGCTGAACTACCCCGGTACACGCAGGCTGAACTATCCCGGTACAGGCAGGCTGAACTACCCCGGTACACGCAGCCTGAACTACCCCGGTACACGCAGGCTGAACTACCCCGGTACACGCAGGCTGAACTATCCCGGTACACGCAGGCTGAACTACCCCGGTACACGCAGGCTGAACTATCCCGGTACACGCAGGCTGAACTACCCCGGTACACGCAGGCTGACCTATCCCGGTACACGCAGGCTGAACTATCCCGGTACACGCAGGCTGAACTACCCCGGTACACGCAGGCTGAACTATCCCGGTACACGCAGGCTGAACTACCCCGATACACGCAGGCTGAACTACCGCGGTACACGCAGCCTGAACTATCCCGGTACACGCAGCCTGAACTACCCCGGTACACGCAGGCTGAACTACCCCGGTGCACGCAGGCTGAACTATCCCGGTACACGCAGGCTGAACTATCCCGGTACACGCAGGCTGAACTATCCCGGTACACGCAGGCTGAACTACCCCGGTACACGCAGGCTGAACTACCCCGGTACACGCAGGCTGACCTATCCCGGTACACGCAGGCTGAACTATCCCGGTACACGCAGGCTGAACTATCCCGGTACACGCAGGCTGAACTATCCCGGTACACGCAGGCTGAACTACCCCGGTACACGCAGGCTGAACTATCCCGGTACACGCAGTCTGAACTATCCCGGTACACGCGGGCTGAACTACCCCGGTACACGCAGGCTGAACTATCCCGGTACCCGCAGGCTGAACTACCCCGGTACACGCAGCCTGAACTATCCCGGTACACGCAGGCTGAACTATCCCGGTACACGCAGGCTGACCTACCCCGGTACACGCAGGCTGAACTATCCCGGTACACGCAGGCTGAACTACCCCGGTACACGCAGGCTGAACTACCCCGGTACACGCAGGCTGAACTACCCCGGTACACGCAGGCTGAACTATCCCGGTACACGCAGGCTGAACTATCCCGGTACACGCAGGCTGAACTACCCTGGTACACGCAAGCTGAACTACCCCGGTACACGCAGCCTGAACTACCCCGGTACACTCAGCCTGAACTACCCCGGTACACGCAGGCTGAACTACCCCGGTACACGCAGCCTGAACTACCCCGCTACACGCAGGCTGAACTACCCCGGTACACGCAGGCTGAACTATCCCGATTGACGCAGCCTGAACTACCCCGGTACACGCAGGCTGAACTATCCGGTACACGCAGGCTGAACTATCCCGGTACACGCAGGCTGAACTATCCCGGTACACGCAGGCTGAACTACCCCGGTACACGCAGGCTGAACTACCCCGGTACACGCAGGCTGAACTACCCCGGTACACGCAGCCTGGACTACCCCGGTACACGCAGGCTGAACTACCCCGGTACACGCAGGCTGAACTATCCCGGTACACGCAGGCTGAACTATCCCGGTACACGCAGGCTGAACTATCCCGGTACACGCAGGCTGAACTACCCCGGTACACGCAGGCTGAACTATCCCGGTACACGCAGGCTGAACTATCCCGGTACACACAGGCTGAACTACCCCGGTACACGCAGGCTGACCTACCCCGGTACACACAGGCTGAACTATCCCGGTACACGCAGGCTGATCTATCCCGGTACACGCAGGCTGAACTACCCCGGTACACACAGGCTGAACTACCCCGGTACACGCAGGCTGAACTACCCCGGTACACGCAGGCTGAACTATCCCGGTACACGCAGGCTGAACTACCCCGGTACACGCAGGCTGAACTACCCCGGTACACGCAGGCTGAACTACCCCGGTACACGCAGGCTGAACTACCCCGGTACACGCAGGCTGAACTACCCCGGTACACGCAGGCTGAACTACCCCGGTACACGCAGGCTGAACTACCCCGGTACACGCAGGCTGAACTATCCTGGTACACGCAGGCTGAACTACCCCGGTACACACAGGCTGAACTTCCCCGGTACACGCAGCCTGAGCTATCCCGGTACACGCAGGCTGAACTATCCCAGTACACGCAGCCTGAACAACCCCGGTACACGCAGGCTGAACTACCCCGGTACACGCAGCCTGAACTATCCCGGTACACGCAGGCTGAACTATCCCAGTACACGCAGGCTGAACAAACCCGGTACACGCAGGCTGAACTACCCCGGTACACGCAGCCTGAACTATCCCGGTACACGCAGGCTGAACTATCCCGGTACACGCAGCCTGAACTATCCCGGTACACGCAGGCTGAACTACCCCGGTACACGCAGGCTGAACTATCCCGGTACACGCAGCCTGAACTATCCCGGTTGACGCAGGCTGAACTTCCCCGGTACACGCAGGCTGAACTACCCCGGTACACGCAGGCTGAACTACCCCGGTACACGCAGTCTGAACTACCCCGGTACACGCAGGCTGAACTATCCCGGTACACGCAGGCTGAACTATCCCGGTACACGCAGCCTGAACTATCCCGGTACACGCAGCCTGAACTATCCCGGTACACGCAGCCTGAACTATCCCGGTACACGCAGGCTGAACTACTCCGGTACACGCAGGCTGAACTACCCCGGTACACGCAGCCTGAACTATCCCGGTACACGCAGCCTGAACTATCCCGGTACACGCAGGCTGAACTACTCCGGTACACGCAGGCTGAACTATCCCGGTACACGCAGGCTGAACTACCCCGGTACACGCAGGCTGAACTATCCCGGTACACGCAGGCTGAACTATCCCGGTACACGCAGGCTGAACTACCCCGGTACACGCAGGCTGAACTATCCCGGTACACGCAGCCTGAACTATCCCGGTACACGCAGGCTGAACTATCCCGGTACAGGCAGGCTGAACAACCCCGGTACACGCAGGCTGACCTACCCCGGTACACGCAGCCTGAACTACCCCGGTACACGCAGGCTGAACTATCCCGGTACACGCAGCCTGAACTATCCCGGTACACGCAGGCTGAACTAACCCGGTACACGCAGGCTGAACTACCCCGGTACACGCAGGCTGAACTATCCCGGTACACGCAGGCTGAACTATCCCGGTACACGCAGGCTGAACTACCCCGGTACACGCAGGCTGAACTATCCCGGTACACGCAGCCTGAACTATCCCGGTACACGCAGGCTGAACTATCCCGGTACAGGCAGGCTGAACAACCCCGGTACACGCAGGCTGACCTACCCCGGTACACGCAGCCTGAACTACCCCGGTACACGCAGGCTGAACTATCCCGGTACACGCAGCCTGAACTATCCCGGTACACGCAGGCTGAACTAACCCGGTGCACGCAGGCTGAACTACCACGGTACACGCAGGCTGAACTATCCCGGTACACGCAGGCTGAACTAACCCGGTGCACGCAGGCTGAACTACCACGGTACACGCAGGCTGAACTATCCCGGTACACGCAGGCTGAACTAACCCGGTGCACGCAGGCTGAACTACCACGGTACACGCAGGCTGAACTACCCCGGTACACGCAGGCTGAACTATCCCGGTACACGCAGGCTGAACTATCCCGGTACACGCAGCCTGAACTATCCCGGTACACGCAGGCTGAACTATCCCGGTACACGCAGGCTGAACTACCCCGGTACACGCAGGCTGAACTACCCCGGTACACGCAGGATGAACTATCCCGGTACACGCAGCCTGAACTATCCCGGTACACGCAGGCTGAACTACCCCGGTACACGCAGGCTGAACTACCCCGGTACACGCAGGCTGAACTATACCGGTACACGCAGGCTGAACTACCCCGGTACACGCAGGCTGAACTATCCCGGTACACGCAGGCTGAACTACCCCGGTACATGCAGGCTGAACTACCCCGGTACACGCAGCCTGAACTATCCCGGTTGACGCAGGCTGAACTTCCCCGGTACACGCAGGCTGAACTACCCCGGTACACGCAGCCTGAACTACCCCGGTACACGCAGGCTGAACTACCCCGGTACATGCAGGCTGAACTACCCCGGTACACGCAGCCTGAACTATCCCGGTACACGCAGCCTGAACTATCCCGGTACACGCAGGCTGAACTACCCCGGTACACGCAGGCTGAACTATCCCGGTACACGCAGGCTGAACTACCCCGGTACACGCAGGCTGAAGTATCCCGGTACACGCAGGCTGAACTATCCCGGTACACGCAGGCTGAACTACCCCGGTACACGCAGGCTGAACTATCCCGGTACACGCAGCCTGAACTATCCCGGTACACGCAGGCTGAACTATCCCGGTACAGGCAGGCTGAACAACCCCGGTACACGCAGGCTGACCTACCCCGGTACACGCAGCCTGAACTACCCCGGTACACGCAGGCTGAACTATCCCGGTACACGCAGCCTGAACTATCCCAGTACACGCAGGCTGAACTATCCCGGTGCACGCAGGCTGAACTACCACGGTACACGCAGGCTGAACTACCCCGGTACACGCAGGCTGAACTATCCCGGTACACGCAGGCTGAACTATCCCGGTACACGCAGCCTGAACTATCCCGGTACACGCAGGCTGAACTATCCCGGTACACGCAGGCTGAACTATCCCGGTACACGCAGGCTGAACTACCCCGGTACACGCAGCCTGAACTACCCCGGTACACGCAGGCTGAACTATCCCGGTACACGCAGCCTGAACTATCCCGGTACACGCAGGCTGAACTACCCCGCTACACGCAGGCTGAACTACCCCGGTACACGCAGCCTGAGCTATCCCGGTACACGCAGGCTGAATTATCCCGGTACACGCAGGCTGAACAACCCCGGCACACGCAGGCTGAACTACCCCGGTACACGCAGCCTGAACTATCCCGGTACACGCAGCCTGAACTATCCCGGTTGACGCAGGCTGAACTTCCCCGGTACACGCAGGCTGAACTACCCCGGTACACACAGGCTGAACTACCCCGGTACACGCAGGCTGAACTACCCCGGTACACGCAGGCTGAACTATCCCGGTACACGCAGCCTGAACTATCCCGGTACACGCAGGCTGAACTACACCGGTACACGCAGGCTGAACTACCCTGGTACACGCAGGCTGAACTATCCCGGTACACGCAGGCTGAACTACCCCGGTACACGCAGGCTGAACTATCCCGCTACACGCAGCCTGAACTACCCCGGTACACGCAGCCTGAACTACCCCGGTACACGCAGGCTGAACTACCTCGGTACACGCAGGCTGAACTATCCCGGTACACGCAGGCTGAACTATCCCGGTACACGCAGGCTGAACTACCCCGGTACACGCAGGCTGAACTATCCCGGTACACGCAGGCTGAACTACCCCGGTACACGCAGCCTGAACTACCCCGGTACACACAGGTTGAACTATCCCGGTACACGCAGGCTGAACTACCCCGGTACACGCAGGCTGAACTACCCCGGTACACGCAGGCTGAACTATCCCGGTACACGCAGCCTGAACTTCCCCGGTACACGCAGGCTGAACTATCCCGGTACACGCAGGCTGAACTATCCCGGTACACGCAGGCTGAACTACCCCGGTACACGCAGGCTGAACTACCCCGGTACACGCAGGCTGAACTATCCCGGTACACGCGGGCTGAACTACCCCGGTACACGCAGGCTGAACTACCCCGGTACACGCAGGCTGAACTACCCCGGTACACGCAGGCTGAACTACCCCGGTACACGCAGGCTGAACTACCCCGGTACACGCAGGCTGAACTACCCCGGTACACGCAGGCTGAACTACCCCGGTACACGCAGGCTGAACTACCCCGGTACACGCAGGCTGAACTATCCCGGTACACGCGGGCTGAACTACCCCGGTACACGCAGGCTGAACTATCCCGGTACACGCAGGCTGAACTATCCCGGTACACGCAGGCTGAACTACCCCGGTACACGCAGGCTGAACTATCCCGGTACACGCAGGCTGAACTACCCCGGTACACACAGGCTGAACTATCCCGGTACACGCAGGCTGAACTATCCCGGTACACGCAGGCTGAACTACCCCGGTACACGCAGGCTGAACTACCCCGGTACACGCAGGCTGAACTATCCCGGTACACGCAGGCTGAACTACCCCGGTACACGCAGGCTGAACTACCCCGGTACACGCAGGCTGAACTACCCCGGTACACGCAGGCTGAACTATCCCGGTACACGCAGGCTGAACTTCCCCGGTACACGCAGCCTGAACTACCCCGGTACACGCAGGCTGAACTATCCCGCTATACGCAGGCTGAACTATCCCGGTACACGCAGCCTGAACTATCCCGGTACACGCAGGCTGAACTATCCCGGTACACGCAGGCTGAACTATCCCGCTATACGCAGGCTGAACTATCCCGGTACACGCAGGCTGAACTACCCCGGTACACGCAGGCTAAACTACCCCGGTACACGCAGCCTGAACTACCCCGGTACACACAGGCTGAACTATCCCGGTACACGCAGGCTGAACTATCCCGCTATACGCAGGCTGAACTATCCCGGTACACGCAGCCTGAACTACCCCGGTACACGCAGGCTGAACTATCCCGGTACACGCAGGCTGAACTACCCCGGTACACGCAGGCTGAACTACCCCGGTACACGCAGGCTGAACTACCCCGGTACACGCAGGCTGAGCTATCCCGCTACACGCAGGCTGAGCTACCCCAGTACACGCAGGCTGAACTACCCCGGTACACGCAGGCTGAACTACCCCGGTACACGCAGGCTGAACTACCCCGGTACACGCAGGCTGAACTATCCCGGTACACGCAGGCTGAGCTGCCCCGGTACACGCAGGCTGAACATCCCCGGTACACTCAGGCTGAACTACCCCGGTACACGCAGGCTGAACTATCCCGGTACACGCAGGCTGAAATACCCCGGTACACGCAGCCTGAACTATCCCGGTACACGCAGGCTGAACTACCCCGGTACACGCAGGCTGAACTACCCCGGTACACGCAGGCTGAACTACCCCGGTACACGCAGGCTGAACTATCCCGGTACACGCAGCCTGAACTACCCCGGTACACGCAGGCTGAACTACCCCGGTACACGCAGGCTGAACTATCCCGGTACACGCAGGCTGAACTACCCCGGTACACGCAGGCTGAACTATCCCGGTACACGCAGGCTGAACTACCCCGGTACACGCAGGCTGAACAACCCCGGTACACGCAGGCTGACCTATCCCGGTACACGCAGGCTGACCTATCCCGGTACACGCAGCCTGAACTATCCCGGTACACGCAGGCTGAACTACCCCGGTACACGCAGCCTGAACTACCCCGGTACACGCAGCCTGAACTACCCCGGTACACGCAGGCTGAACTATCCCGGTACATGCAGCCTGAACTACCCCGGTACACGCAGCCTGAACTATCCCGGTACACGCAGGCTGAACTACCCCGGTACACGCAGCCTGAACTATCCCGGTACACGCAGGCTGAACTACCCCGGTACACGCAGGCTGAACTACCCCGGTACACGCAGGCTGAACTATCCCGGTACAGGCAGGCTGAACTACCCCGGTACACGCAGCCTGAACTACCCCGGTACACGCAGGCTGAACTACCCCGGTACACGCAGGCTGAACTATCCCGGTACACGCAGGCTGAACTACCCCGGTACACGCAGGCTGAACTATCCCGGTACACGCAGGCTGAACTACCCCGGTACACGCAGGCTGACCTATCCCGGTACACGCAGGCTGAACTATCCCGGTACACGCAGGCTGAACTACCCCGGTACACGCAGGCTGAACTATCCCGGTACACGCAGGCTGAACTACCCCGGTACACGCAGGCTGAACTACCGCGGTACACGCAGCCTGAACTATCCCGGTACACGCAGCCTGAACTACCCCGGTACACGCAGGCTGAACTACCCCGGTGCACGCAGGCTGAACTATCCCGGTACACGCAGGCTGAACTATCCCGGTACACGCAGGCTGAACTATCCCGGTACACGCAGGCTGAACTACCCCGGTACACGCAGGCTGAACTACCCCGGTACACGCAGGCTGACCAATCCCGGTACACGCAGGCTGAACTATCCCGGTACACGCAGGCTGAACTATCCCGGTACACGCAGGCTGAACTATACCGGTACACGCAGGCTGAACTACCCCGGTACACGCAGGCTGAACTATCCCGGTACACGCAGTCTGAACTATCCCGGTACACGCGGGCTGAACTACCCCGGTACACGCAGGCTGAACTATCCCGGTACACGCAGGCTGAACTACCCCGGTACACGCAGCCTGAACTATCCCGGTACACGCAGGCTGAACTATCCCGGTACACGCAGGCTGACCTACCCCGGTACACGCAGGCTGAACTATCCCGGTACACGCAGGCTGAACTACCCCGGTACACGCAGGCTGAACTACCCCGGTACACGCAGGCTGAACTACCCCGGTACACGCAGGCTGAACTACCCCGGTACACGCAGCCTGAACTATCCCGGTACACGCAGGCTGACCTACCCCGGTACACGCAGGCTGAACTATCCCGGTACACGCAGGCTGAACTATCCCGGTACACGCAGGCTGAACTACCCCGGTACACGCAGGCTGAACTATCCCGGTACACGCAGGCTGAACTATCCCGGTACACGCAGGCTGAACTATCCCGGTACACGCAGGCTGAACTACCCCGGTACACGCGGGCTGAACTACCCCGGTACACGCAGGCTGAACTATCCCGGTACACGCAGGCTGAACTACCCCGGTACACGCAGGCTGAACTATCCCGGTACACGCAGCCTGAACTATCCCGGTACACGCAGGCTGAACTACCCCGGTACACGCAGCCTGAACTACCCCGGTACACACAGGTTGAACTATCCCGGTACACGCAGGCTGAACTACCCCGGTACACGCAGGCTGAACTACCCCGGTACACGCAGGCTGAACTATCCCGGTACACGCAGCCTGAACTTCCCCGGTACACGCAGGCTGAACTATCCCGGTACACGCAGGCTGAACTATCCCGGTACACGCAGGCTGAACTACCCCGGTACACGCAGGCTGAACTACCCCGGTACACGCAGGCTGAACTATCCCGGTACACGCGGGCTGAACTACCCCGGTACACGCAGGCTGAACTACCCCGGTACACGCAGGCTGAACTACCCCGGTACACGCAGGCTGAACTACCCCGGTACACGCAGGCTGAACTACCCCGGTACACGCAGGCTGAACTACCCCGGTACACGCAGGCTGAACTACCCCGGTACACGCAGGCTGAACTACCCCGGTACACGCAGGCTGAACTATCCCGGTACACGCGGGCTGAACTACCCCGGTACACGCAGGCTGAACTATCCCGGTACACGCAGGCTGAACTATCCCGGTACACGCAGGCTGAACTACCCCGGTACACGCAGGCTGAACTATCCCGGTACACGCAGGCTGAACTACCCCGGTACACGCAGGCTGAACTATCCCGGTACACGCAGGCTGAACTATCCCGGTACACGCAGGCTGAACTACCCCGGTACACGCAGGCTGAACTACCCCGGTACACGCAGGCTGAACTACCCCGGTACACGCAGGCTGAACTACCCCGGTACACGCAGGCTGAACTATCCCGGTACACGCAGGCTGAACTTCCCCGGTACACGCAGCCTGAACTACCCCGGTACACGCAGGCTGAACTATCCCGCTATACGCAGGCTGAACTATCCCGGTACACGCAGCCTGAACTATCCCGGTACACGCAGGCTGAACTATCCCGGTACACGCAGGCTGAACTATCCCGCTATACGCAGGCTGAACTATCCCGGTACACGCAGGCTGAACTACCCCGGTACACGCAGGCTAAACTACCCCGGTACACGCAGGCTGAACTATCCCGGTACACGCAGGCTGAGCTGCCCCGGTACACGCAGGCTGAACATCCCCGGTACACTCAGGCTGAACTACCCCGGTACACGCAGGCTGAACTATCCCGGTACACGCAGGCTGAAATACCCCGGTACACGCAGCCTGAACTATCCCGGTACACGCAGGCTGAACTACCCCGGTACACGCAGGCTGAACTACCCCGGTACACGCAGGCTGAACTACCCCGGTACACGCAGGCTGAACTATCCCGGTACACGCAGCCTGAACTACCCCGGTACACGCAGGCTGAACTACCCCGGTACACGCAGGCTGAACTATCCCGGTACACGCAGGCTGAACTACCCCGGTACACGCAGGCTGAACTATCCCGGTACACGCAGGCTGAACTACCCCGGTACACGCAGGCTGAACAACCCCGGTACACGCAGGCTGACCTATCCCGGTACACGCAGGCTGACCTATCCCGGTACACGCAGCCTGAACTATCCCGGTACACGCAGGCTGAACTACCCCGGTACACGCAGCCTGAACTACCCCGGTACACGCAGCCTGAACTACCCCGGTACACGCAGGCTGAACTATCCCGGTACATGCAGCCTGAACTACCCCGGTACACGCAGCCTGAACTATCCCGGTACACGCAGGCTGAACTACCCCGGTACACGCAGCCTGAACTATCCCGGTACACGCAGGCTGAACTACCCCGGTACACGCAGGCTGAACTACCCCGGTACACGCAGGCTGAACTATCCCGGTACAGGCAGGCTGAACTACCCCGGTACACGCAGCCTGAACTATCCCGGTACACGCAGGCTGAACTACCCTGGTACACGCAGGCTGAACTACCCCGGTACACGCAGGCTGAACTATCCCGGTACACGCAGGCTGAACTACCCCGGTACACGCAGGCTGAACTATCCCGGTACACGCAGGCTGAACTACCCCGGTACACGCAGGCTGACCTATCCCGGTACACGCAGGCTGAACTATCCCGGTACACGCAGGCTGAACTACCCCGGTACACGCAGGCTGAACTACCGCGGTACACGCAGCCTGAACTATCCCGGTACACGCAGCCTGAACTACCCCGGTACACGCAGGCTGAACTACCCCGGTACACGCAGGCTGAACTATCCCGGTACACGCAGGCTGAACTATCCCGGTACACGCAGGCTGAACTATCCCGGTACACGCAGGCTGAACTACCCCGGTACACGCAGGCTGAACTACCCCGGTACACGCAGGCTGACCTATCCCGGTACACGCAGGCTGAACTATCCCGGTACACGCAGGCTGAACTATCCCGGTACACGCAGGCTGAACTATCCCGGTACACGCAGGCTGAACTACCCCGGTACACGCAGGCTGAACTATCCCGGTACACGCAGTCTGAACTATCCCGGTACACGCGGGCTGAACTACCCCGGTACACGCAGGCTGAACTATCCCGGTACACGCAGGCTGAACTACCCCGGTACACGCAGCCTGAACTATCCCGGTACACGCAGGCTGAACTATCCCGGTACACGCAGGCTGACCTACCCCGGTACACGCAGGCTGAACTATCCCGGTACACGCAGGCTGAACTACCCCGGTACACGCAGGCTGAACTACCCCGGTACACGCAGGCTGAACTACCCCGGTACACGCAGGCTGAACTACCCCGGTACACGCAGCCTGAACTATCCCGGTACACGCAGGCTGACCTACCCCGGTACACGCAGGCTGAACTATCCCGGTACACGCAGGCTGAACTATCCCGGTACACGCAGGCTGAACTACCCCGGTACACGCAGGCTGAACTATCCCGGTACACGCAGGCTGAACTACCCCGGTACACGCAGGCTGAACTATCCCGGTACACGCAGGCTGAACTATCCCGGTACACGCAGGCTGAACTACCCCGGTACACGCGGGCTGAACTACCCCGGTACACGCAGGCTGAACTACCCCGGTACACGCAGGCTGAACTATCCCGGTACACGCAGGCTGAACTACCCCGGTACACGCAGGCTGAACTATCCCGGTACACGCAGCCTGAACTATCCCGGTACACGCAGGCTGAACTACCCCGGTACACGCAGGCTGAACTATCCCGGTACACGCAGGCTGAACTATCCCGGTACACGCAGCCTGAACTACCCCGGTACATGCAGGCTGAACTACCCCGGTACACGCAGGCTGAACTATCCCGGTACACGCAGGCTGAACTACCCCGGTACACGCAGGCTGAACTACCCCGGTACACGCAGGCTGAACTACCCCGGTACACGCAGCTTGAACTATCCCGGTACACGCAGGCTGAACTATCCCGGTACACGCAGGCTGAACTACCCCGGTACACGCGGGCTGAACTACCCCGGTACACGCAGGCTGAACTACCCCGGTACACGCAGGCTGAACTATCCCGGTACACGCAGCCTGAACTACCCCGGTACACGCAGGCTGAACTACCCCGGTACACGCAGGCTGAACTATCCCGGTACACGCAGGCTGAACTACCCCGGTACACGCAGGCTGAACTACCCCGGTACACGCAGGCTGAACTACCCCGGTACACGCAGGCTGAACTACCCCAGTACACAAAGGCTGAACTATCCCGGTACACGCAGCCTGAACTATCCCGGTACACGCAGCCTGAACTACCCTGGTACACGCAGGCTGAACTATCCCGGTACACGCAGCCTGAAGTACCCCGGTACACGCAGCCTGAACTATCCCGGTTGACGCAGGCTGAACTACCCCGGTACACGCAGGCTGACCTACCCCGGTACACGCAGGCTGAACAACCCCGGTACACGCAGGCTGAACTACCCCGGTACACGCAGCCTGAACTATCCCGGTACACGCAGCCTGAACTATCCCGGTTGACGCAGGCTGAACTTCCCCGGTACACGCAGGCTGAACTACCCCGGTACACGCAGGCTGAACTATCCCGGTACACGCAGGCTGAACTACCCCGGTACACGCAGCCTGAACTACTCCTGTACACGCAGGCTGAACTATCCCGGTACACGCAGCCTGAACTATCCCGGTACACGCAGGCTGAACTACCCCGGTACACGCAGGCTGAACTACCCCGGTACACGCAGGCTGAACTATCCCGGTACACGCAGCCTGAACTATCCTGGTACACGCAGCATGAACTACCCCGGTACACGCAGGCTGAACTATCCCGGTACACGCAGCCTGAAGTACCCCGGTACACGCAGCCTGAACTATCCCGGTTGACGCAGGCTGAACTACCCCGGTACACGCAGGCTGAACTATCCCGGTACACGCAGGCTGTACTGCCCCGGTACACGCAGGCTGAACTATCCCGGTACACGCAGGCTGAACTATCCCGGTACACGCAGGCTGAACTATCCCGATACACGCAGGCTGAACTATCCCGGTACACGCGGGCTGAACTACCCCGGTACACGCAGCCTGAACTATCCCGGTACACGCAGGCTGAACTATCCCGGTACACGCAGGCTGAACTATCCCGGTACACGCAGGCTGAACTATCCCGGTACACGCAGGCTGAACTATCCCGATACACGCAGGCTGAACTACCCCGGTACACGCAGGCTGAACTACCCCGGTACACGCAGGCTGGACTACCCCGGTACACGCAGGCTGAACTACCCCGGTACACGCAGGCTGAACTACCCCGGTACACGCAGGCTGAACTACCCCGGTACAAGCAGGTTGAACTATCCCGGTACACGCAGGCTGAACTACCCCGGTACACGCGGGCTGAACTACCCCGGTACACGCAGGCTGAACTACCCCGGTACACGCAGGCTGAACTATCCCGGTACACGCAGGCTGAACTACCCCGGTACACGCAGGCTGAACTATCCCGGTACACGCAGGCTGAACTACCCCGGTACACGCAGGCTGACCTATCCCGGTACACGCAGGCTGAACTATCCCGGTACACGCAGGCTGAACTACCCCGGTACACGCAGGCTGAACTATCCCGGTACACGCAGGCTGAACTACCCCGGTACACGCAGGCTGAACTACCGCGGTACACGCAGCCTGAACTATCCCGGTACACGCAGCCTGAACTACCCCGGTACACGCAGGCTGAACTACCCCGGTACACGCAGGCTGAACTATCCCGGTACACGCAGGCTGAACTATCCCGGTACACGCAGGCTGAACTATCCCGGTACACGCAGGCTGAACTACCCCGGTACACGCAGGCTGAACTACCCCGGTACACGCAGGCTGACCTATCCCGGTACACGCAGGCTGAACTATCCCGGTACACGCAGGCTGAACTATCCCGGTACACGCAGGCTGAACTATCCCGGTACACGCAGGCTGAACTACCCCGGTACACGCAGGCTGAACTATCCCGGTACACGCAGTCTGAACTATCCCGGTACACGCGGGCTGAACTACCCCGGTACACGCAGGCTGAACTATCCCGGTACACGCAGGCTGAACTACCCCGGTACACGCAGCCTGAACTATCCCGGTACACGCAGGCTGAACTATCCCGGTACACGCAGGCTGACCTACCCCGGTACACGCAGGCTGAACTATCCCGGTACACGCAGGCTGAACTACCCCGGTACACGCAGGCTGAACTACCCCGGTACACGCAGGCTGAACTACCCCGGTACACGCAGGCTGAACTACCCCGGTACACGCAGCCTGAACTATCCCGGTACACGCAGGCTGACCTACCCCGGTACACGCAGGCTGAACTATCCCGGTACACGCAGGCTGAACTATCCCGGTACACGCAGGCTGAACTACCCCGGTACACGCAGGCTGAACTATCCCGGTACACGCAGGCTGAACTACCCCGGTACACGCAGGCTGAACTATCCCGGTACACGCAGGCTGAACTATCCCGGTACACGCAGGCTGAACTACCCCGGTACACGCGGGCTGAACTACCCCGGTACACGCAGGCTGAACTACCCCGGTACACGCAGGCTGAACTATCCCGGTACACGCAGGCTGAACTACCCCGGTACACGCAGGCTGAACTATCCCGGTACACGCAGCCTGAACTATCCCGGTACACGCAGGCTGAACTACCCCGGTACACGCAGGCTGAACTATCCCGGTACACGCAGGCTGAACTATCCCGGTACACGCAGCCTGAACTACCCCGGTACATGCAGGCTGAACTACCCCGGTACACGCAGGCTGAACTATCCCGGTACACGCAGGCTGAACTACCCCGGTACACGCAGGCTGAACTACCCCGGTACACGCAGGCTGAACTACCCCGGTACACGCAGCTTGAACTATCCCGGTACACGCAGGCTGAACTATCCCGGTACACGCAGGCTGAACTACCCCGGTACACGCGGGCTGAACTACCCCGGTACACGCAGGCTGAACTACCCCGGTACACGCAGGCTGAACTATCCCGGTACACGCAGCCTGAACTACCCCGGTACACGCAGGCTGAACTACCCCGGTACACGCAGGCTGAACTATCCCGGTACACGCAGGCTGAACTACCCCGGTACACGCAGGCTGAACTACCCCGGTACACGCAGGCTGAACTACCCCGGTACACGCAGGCTGAACTACCCCAGTACACAAAGGCTGAACTATCCCGGTACACGCAGCCTGAACTATCCCGGTACACGCAGGCTGTACTATCCCGGTACACGCAGGCTGAACTACCCCGGTACACGCAGGCTGAACTATCCCGGTACACGCAGGCTGAACTATCCCGGTACACGCAGGCTGAACTACCCCGGTACACGCAGGCTGAACTATCCCGGTACACGCAGGCTGAACTACCCCAGTACACAAAGGCTGAACTATCCCGGTACACGCAGCCTGAACTACCCCGGTACACGCAGGCTGAACTACCCCGGTACACAAAGGCTGAACTACCCCGGTACACGCAGGCTGAACTATCCCGGTACACGCAGGCTGAACTACCCCGGTACACGCAGGCTGAACTACCCCGGTACACGCAGGCTGAACTACCCCGGTACACGCAGGCTGAACTACCCCAGTACACAAAGGCTGAACTACCCCGGTACACGCAGCCTGAACTACCCTGGTACACGCAGGCTGAACTATCCCGGTACACGCAGCCTGAAGTACCCCGGTACACGCAGCCTGAACTATCCCGGTTGACGCAGGCTGAACTACCCCGGTACACGCAGGCTGATCTACCCCGGTACACGCAGGCTGAACAACCCCGGTACACGCAGGCTGAACGACCCCGGTACACGCAGCCTGAACTATCCCGGTACACGCAGCCTGAACTATCCCGGTTGACGCAGGCTGAACTTCCCCGGTACACGCAGGCTGAACTACCCCGGTACACGCAGGCTGAACTATCCCGGTACACGCAGGCTGAACTACCCCGGTACACGCAGCCTGAACTACCCCTGTACACGCAGGCTGAACTATCCCGGTACACGCAGCCTGAACTATCCCGGTACACGCAGGCTGAACTACCCCGGTACACGCAGGCTGAACTACCCCGGTACACGCAGGCTGAACTACCCCGGTACACGCAGGCTGAACTACCCCGGTACACGCAGGCTGAACTACCCCGGTACACGCAGGCTGAACTACCCCGGTACACGCAGGCTGAACTACCCCGGTACACGCAGGCTGAACTATCCCGGTACACGCAGCCTGAACTATCCTGGTACACGCAGCATGAACTACCCCGGTACACGGAGGCTGAACTATCCCGGTACACGCAGCCTGAAGTACCCCGGTACACGCAGCCTGAACTATCCCGGTTGACGCAGGCTGAACTACCCCGGTACACGCAGGCTGAACTATCCCGGTACACGCAGGCTGTACTGCCCCGGTACACGCAGGCTGAACTATCCCGGTACACGCAGGCTGAACTATCCCGGTACACGCAGGCTGAACTATCCCGATACACGCAGGCTGAACTATCCCGGTACACGCGGGCTGAACTACCCCGGTACCCGCAGGCTGAACTACCCCGGTACACGCAGGCTGAACTACCCCGGTACACGCAGCCTGAACTATCCCGGTACACGCAGGCTGAACTATCCCGGTACACGCAGGCTGAACTATCCCGATACACGCAGGCTGAACTATCCCGGTACACGCAGGCTGAACTATCCCGATACACGCAGGCTGAACTATCCCGGTACACGCAGGCTGAACTATCCCGGTACACGCAGGCTGAACTATCCCGGTACACGCAGGCTGAACTATCCCGATACACGCAGGCTGAACTACCCCGGTACACGCAGGCTGAACTACCCCGGTACACGCAGGCTGAACTACCCCGGTACACGCAGGCTGAACTACCCCGGTACACGCAGGCTGGACTACCCCGGTACAAGCAGGCTGAACTATCCCGGTACACGCAGGCTGAACTACCCCGGTACACGCGGGCTGAACTACCCCGGTACACGCAGGCTGAACTATCCCGGTACACGCAGGCTGAACTACCCCGGTACACGCGGGCTGAACTACCCCGGTACAAGCAGGCTGAACTATCCCGGTACACGCAGGCTGAACTACCCCGGTACACGCAGGCTGAACTATCCCGGTACACGCAGCCTGAACTATCCCGGTACACGCAGGCTGAACTACCCCGGTACACGCAGGCTGAACTACCCCGGTACACGCGGGCTGAACTACCCCGGTACACGCGGGCTGAACTATCCCGGTACACGCAGGCTGAACTACCCCGGTACACGCGGGCTGAACTACCCCGGTACACGCAGGCTGAACTACCCCGGTACACGCAGGCTGGACTACCCCGGTACACGCAGGCTGAACTACCCCGGTACACGCAGGCTGAACTACCCCGGTACACGCAGGCTGAACTACCCCGGTACACGCGGGCTGAACTACCCCGGTACACGCAGGCTGAACTACCCCGGTACACGCAGGCTGAACTACCCCGGTACACGCAGGCTGAACTACCCCGGTGCACACAGGCTGAACTACCCCGGTACACGCAGCCTGAACTACCCCGGTACACGCAGGCTGAACTACCTCGGTACACGCAGGCTGAACTACCCCGGTACACGCAGGCTGAACTATCCCGGTACACGCAGGCTGAACTATCCCGGTACACGCAGGCTGAACTATCCCGGTACACGCAGGCTGGACTATCCCGGTACACGCAGGCTGAACTACCCCGGTACACGCAGGCTGAACAACCCCGGTACACGCAGGCTGAACTACCCCG
This sequence comes from Scyliorhinus torazame, assembly GCF_047496885.1. Classification (NCBI taxonomy): domain Eukaryota; kingdom Metazoa; phylum Chordata; class Chondrichthyes; order Carcharhiniformes; family Scyliorhinidae; genus Scyliorhinus; species Scyliorhinus torazame. The sequence continues at coordinate 397,751,953 of NC_092708.1, read as the reverse complement.
GTACACGCAGGCTGAACTACCCCGGTACACGCAGGCTGAACTATCCCGGTACACGCAGGCTGGACTATCCCGGTACACGCAGGCTGAACTACCCCGGTACACGCAGGCTGAACTACCCCGGTACACGCAGGCTGAACTATCCCGGTACACGCAGGCTGGACTACCCCGGTACAAGCAGGCTGAACTACCCCGGTACACGCAGGCTGAACTACCCCGGTACACGCAGGCTGAACTATCCCGGTACACGCAGGCTGAACTACCCCGGTACACGCAGGCTGAACTATCCCGGTACACGCAGGCTGGACTATCCCGGTACACGCAGGCTGAACTACCCCGGTACACGCAGGCTGAACTACCCCGGTACACGCAGGCTGAACTATCCCGGTACACGCAGGCTGAACTACCCCGGTACACGCAGGCTGAACTATCCCGGTACACGCAGGCTGGACTATCCCGGTACACGCAGGCTGAACTACCCCGGTACACGCAGGCTGAACTACCCCGGTACACGCAGGCTGAACTACCCCGGTACACGCAGGCTGAACTACCCCGGTACACGCAGGCTGAACTACCCCGGTACACGCAGGCTGAACTACCCCGGTACACGCAGGCTGAACTATCCCGGTACACGCAGGCTGAACTACCCCGGTACACGCAGGCTGAACTATCCCGGTACACGCAGGCTGGACTATCCCGGTACACGCAGGCTGAACTACCCCGGTACACGCAGGCTGAACTACCCCGGTACACGCAGGCTGAACTATCCCGGTACACGCAGGCTGGACTACCCCGGTACAAGCAGGCTGAACTACCCCGGTACACGCAGGCTGAACTACCCCGGTACACGCAGGCTGAACTACCCCGGTACACGCAGGCTGAACTACCCCGGTACACGCGGGCTGAACTACCCCGGTACACGCAGGCTGGACTACCCCGGTACACGCAGGCTGAACTACCCCGGTACACGCAGGCTGAACTACCCCGGTACACGCAGGCTGGACTACCCCGGTACACGCAGCCTCGACTACCCCGGTACACGCAGGCTGAACTATCCCGGTACACGCAGGCTGAACTACCCCGGTACACGCAGGCTGGACTATCCCGGTACACGCAGCCTGAACTATCCCGGTACACGCAGGCTGAACTATCCCGGTACACGCAGGCTGAACTATCCCGGTACACGCAGGCTGAACTACCCCGGTACACGCAGGCTGAACTACCCCGGTACACGCAGCCTGAACTACCCCGGTACACGCAGCCTGAACTATCCCGGTACACGCAGGCTGAACTACCCCGGTACACGCAGGCTGAACTACCCCGGTACACGCAGGCTGAACAACCCCGGTACACGCAGGCTGGACTACCCCGGTACACGCAGCCTGAACTATCCCGGTACACGCAGGCTGAACTACCCCGGTACACGCAGCCTGAACTACCCCGGTACACGCAGCCTGAACTACCCCGGTACACGCAGCCTGAACTACCCCGGTACACGCAGCCTGAACTATCCCGGTACACGCAGGCTGAACTATCCCGGTACACGCAGCCTGAACTACCCCGGTACACGCAGGCTGACCTATCCCGGTACACGCAGCCTGAACTACCCCGGTACACGCAGCCTGAACTACCCCGGTACACGCAGGCTGAACAACCCCGGTACACGCAGGCTGGACTACCCCGGTACACGCAGCCTGAACTATCCCGGTACACGCAGGCTGAACTATCCCGGTACACGCAGGCTGGACTACCCCGGTACACGCAGGCTGAACTATCCCGGTACACGCAGGCTGAACTATCCCGGTACACGCAGCCTGAACTACCTCGGTACACGCAGGCTGAACTATCCCGGTACACGCAGGCTGAACTACCCCGGTACACGCAGCCTGAACTACCTCGGTACACGCAGGCTGAACTATCCCGGTACACGCAGGCTGAACTATCCCGGTACACGCAGGCTGAACTACCCCGGTACACGCAGGCGGAACTATCCCGGTACACGCAGGCTGAACTATCCCGGTACACGCAGGCTGAACTATCCCGGTACACGCAGGCTGAACTATCCCGGTACACGCAGGCTGAACTACCCCGGTACACGCAGCCTGAACTACCCCGGTACACGCAGCCTGAACTACCCCGGTACACGCAGCCTGAACTATCCCGGTACACGCAGGCTGAACTATCCCGGTACACGCAGGCTGGACTATCGCGGTACACGCAGGCTGTACTGCCCCGGTACACGCAGGCTGAACTATCCCGATACACGCAGGCTGAACTACCCCGGTACACGCAGGCTGAACTACCCCGGTACACGCAGGCTGAACTATCCCGGTACACGCAGGCTGAACTACCCCGGTACACGCAGGCTGGACTATCCCGGTACACGCAGGCTGAACTATCCCGATACACGCAGGCTGAACTACCCCGGTACACGCAGGCTGAACTATCCCGGTACACGCAGGCTGAACTACCCCGGTACACGCAGGCTGAACTATCCCGGTACACGCAGCCTGAACTACCCCGGTACACGCAGGCTGAACTACCCCGGTACACGCAGGCTGAACTACCCCGGTACACGCGGGCTGAACTACCCCGGTACACACAGGCTGAACTACCCCGGTACACGCAGGCTGAACTATCCCGGGACACGCAGGCTGAAGTACCCCGGTACACGCAGGCTGAACTATCCCGGTACACGCAGGCTGAACTACCCCGGTACACGCAGGCTGAACAACCCCGGTACACGCAGGCTGAACTACCCCGGTACACGCAGGCTGAGGTATCCCGGTACACGCAGGCTGAACTACCCCGGTACACGCAGGCTGACCTACCCCGGTACACGCAGGCTGAACAACCCCGGGACACGCAGGTTGAACTACCCCGGTACACGCAGGCTGAACTACCCCGGTACACGCAGGCTGAACTACCCCGGTACACGCAGGCTGAACTACCCCGGTACACGCAGGCTGAACTATCCCGGTACACGCAGCCTGAACTATCCCGGTTGACGCAGGCTGAACTTCCCCGGTACACGCAGGCTGAACTACCCCGGTACACGCAGGCTGAACTACCCCGGTACACGCAGGCTGAACTACCCCGGTACACGCAGGCTGAACTACCCCGGTACACGCAGGCTGAACTATCCCGGTACACGCAGGCTGAACTACCCCGCTACACGCAGGCTGAACTACCCCGGTACACGCAGCGTGAGCTATCCCGGTACACGCAGGCTGAACTATCCCCGGTACACGCAGGCTGAACTATCCCGGTACACGCAGGCTGAACTATCCCGGTACACGCAGGCTGAACTACCCCGGTACACGCAGGCTGACCTACCCCGGTACACGCTGGCTGAACTACCCCGGTACACGCAGGCTGAACTATCCCGGTACACGCAGCCTGAACTATCCCGGTACACGCAGGCTGAACTACCCTGGTACACGCAGGCTGAACTATCCCGGTACACGCAGGCTGAACTACCCCGGTACACGCAGGCTGAACTATCCCGCTACACGCAGCCTGAACTACCCCGGTACACGCAGCCTGAACTACCCCGGTACACGCAGGCTGAACTACCCCGGTACACGCAGGCTGAACTATCCCGGTACACGCAGGCTGTACTATCCCGGTACACGCAGGCTGAACTATCCCGGTACACGCAGGCTGAACTACCCCGGTACACGCAGGCTGAACTACCCCGGTACACGCAGGCTGAACTATCCCGGTACACGCAGGCTGAACTACCCCGGTACACGCAGGCTGAACTACCCCGGTACACGCAGGCTGAACTATCCCGGTACACGCAGCCTGAACTACCCCGGTACACGCAGGCTGAACTACCCCGGTACACGCAGGCTGAACTATCCCGGTACACGCAGGCTGAACTACCCCGGTACACGCAGGCTGAACTATCCCGGTACACGCAGGCTGAACTACCCCGGTACACGCAGGCTGAACTATCCCGGTACACGCAGGCTGAACTATCCCGGTACACGCAGGCTGAACTACCCCGGTACACGCAGGCTGAACTATCCCGGTACACGCAGGCTGAACTACCCCGGTACACGCAGGCTGAACTATCCCGGTACACGCAGGCTGAACTACCCCGGTACACGCAGGCTGAACTACCCCCGTACACGCAGGCTGAACTACCCCGGTACACGCAGCTTGAACTATCCCGGTACACGCAGGCTGAACTATCCCGGTACACGCAGGCTGACCTACCCCGGTACACGCAGGCTGAACTATCCCGGTACATGCAGGCTGAACTACCCCGGTACACGCAGGCTGAACTACCCCGGTACACGCAGGCTGAACTACCCCGGTACACGCAGGCTGAACTACCCCGGTACACGCAGCCTGAACTATCCCGGTACACGCAGGCTGAACTATCCCGGTACACGCAGGCTGAACTATCCCGGTACACGCAGGCTGACCTACCCCGGTACACGCAGGCTGAACTACCCCGGTACACGCAGGCTGAATTACCCCGGTACACGCAGGCTGAACTACCCCGGTACACGCAAGCTGAACTATCCCGGTACACGCAGGCTGAACTACCCCGGTACACGCAGGCTGAACTATCCCGGTACACGCAGGCTGACCTACCCCGGTACACGCAGGCTGAACTATCCCGGTACACGCAGGCTGAACTATCCCGGTACACGCAGGCTGAACTATCCCGTTACACGCAGGCTGAACTACCCCGGTACACGCAGGCTGAACAACCCCGGTACACGCAGGCTGACCTACCCCGGTACACGCAGGCTGAACTACCCCGGTACACGCAGGCTGAACTACCCCGGTACACGCAGGCTGAACTATCCCGGTACACGCAGGCTGAACTACCCCGGTACACGCAGGCTGAACTACCCCGGTACACGCAGGCTGAACTATCCCGGTACACGCAGGCTGGACTACCCCGGTACACGCAGGCTGATCTACCCCGGTACACGCAGGCTGAACTATCCCGGTACACGCAGGCTGAACTTCCCCGGTACACGCAGGCTGAACTACCCCGGTACACGCAGGCTGAACTATCCCGGTACACGCAGGCTGGACTACTCCGGTACACGCAGGCTGATCTACCCGGGTACACGCAGGCTGAACTATCCCGGTACACGCAGGCTGAACTATCCCGGTACACGCAGGCTGGACTACCCCGGTACACGCAGGCTGAACTATCCCGGTACACGCAGGCTGTACTGCCCCGGTACACGCAGGCTGAACTATCCCGGTACACGCAGGCTGAACTATCCCGGTACACGCAGGCTGAACTATCCCGGTACACGCAGGCTGAACTATCCCGGCACACGCAGGCTGAACTATCCCGGTACACGCAGGCTGAACTACCCCGGTACACGCAGGCTGAACTACCCCGGTACACGCAGGCTGAACTACCCCGGTACACGCAGCCTGAACTACCCCGGTACACGCAGGCTGAACTACCCCGGTACACGCAGGCTGAACTACCCCGGTACACGCAGGCTGAACTACCCCGGTACACGCAGGCTGAACTATCCCGGTACACGCAGGCTGAACTACCCCGGTACATGCAGGCTGAACTATCCCGGTACACGCAGGCTGAACTCCCCCGGTACACGCGGGCTGAACTACCCCGGTACACGCAGGCTGAACTACCCCGGTACACGCAGGCTGAACTATCCCGGTACACGCAGGCTGAACTACCCCGGTACACGCAGGCTGAACTACCCCAGTACACGCAGGCTGAACTACCCCGGTACACGCAGGCTGAACTATCCCGGTACACGCAGGCTGAACTATCCCGGTACACGCAGGCTGAACTATCCCGGTACACGCAGCCTGAACTACCCCGGTACACGCAGGCTGAACTATCCCGGTACACGCAGGCTGAACTGTCCCGGTACACGCAGGCTGAACTATCCCGGTACACGCAGGCTGTACTGCCCCGGTACACGCAGGCTGAACTATCCCGGTACACGCAGGCTGAACTATCCCGGTACACGCAGGCTGAACTATCCCGGTACACGCAGGCTGAACTATCCCGGTACACGCAGGCTGAACTACCCCGGTACACGCAGGCTGAACTATCCCGGTACATGCAGGCTGAACTATCCCGGTACACGCAGGCTGAACTACCCCGGTACACGCAGGCTGAACTATCCCGGTACACGCAGGCTGAACTACCCCGGTACACGCGGGCTGAACTATCCCGGTACACGCAGGCTGAACTACCCCGGCACAAGCAGGCTGAACTATCCCGGTACACGCAGCCTGAACTATCCCGGTACACGCAGGCTGCCCTACCCCGGTACACGCAGGCTGAACAACCCCGGTACACGCAGCCTGAACTATCCCGGTACACGCAGGCTGACCTACCCCCGTACACGCAGGCTGAACAACCCCGGTACACGCAGGCTGAACTACCCCGGTACACGCAGGCTGAACTATCCCGGTACACGCAGGCTGAACTACCCCGGTACACGCGGGCTGAACTATCCCGGTACACGCAGGCTGAACTACCCCGGTACACGCAGGCTGAACTATCCCGGTACACGCAGGCTGAACTACCCCGCTACACGCAGGCTGAACTACCCCGGTACACGCAGGCTGAACTATCCCGGTACACGCAGGCTGAACTATCCCGGTACACGCAGGCTGAACTATCCCGGTACACGCAGGCTGAACTATCCCGGTACACGCAGGCTGAACTACCCCGCTACACGCAGGCTGAACTACCCCGGTACACGCAGGCTGAACTACCCCGGTACACGCAGGCTGAACTATCCCGGTACACGCAGGCTGAACTACCCCGCTACACGCAGGCTGGACTACCCCGGTACACGCAGGCTGAACTATCCCGGTACACGCAGGCTGAACTACCCCGCTACACGCAGGCTGGACTACCCCGGTACACGCAGCCTGAGCTATCCTGGTACACGCAGGCTGAACTATCCCGGTACACGCAGGCTGAACTACCCCGGTACACACAGGCTGAACTACCCCGGTACACGCAGCCTGAGCTATCCCGGTACACGCAGGCTGAACTATCCCGGTAGACGCAGCCTGAACTATCCCGGTTGACGCAGGCTGAACTTCCCCGGTACACGCAGGCTGAACTACCCCGGTACACGCAGGCTGAACTACCCCGGTACACGCAGGCTGAACTACCCCAGTACACAAAGGCTGAACTATCCCGGTACACGCAGCCTGAACTATCCCGGTACACGCAGCCTGAACTACCCCGGTACACGCAGGCTGAACTATCCCGGTACACGCAGCCTGAAGTACCCCGGTACACGCAGCCTGAACTATCCCGGTTGACGCAGGCTGAACTACCCCGGTACACGCAGGCTGACCTACCCCGGTACACGCAGGCTGAACTTCCCCGGTACACGCAGGCTGAACTACCCCGGTACACGCAGGCTGAACTATCCCGGTACACGCAGGCTGAACTACCCCGGTGCACGCAGCCTGAACTACCCCTGTACACGCAGGCTGAACTATCCCGGTACACGCAGCCTGAACTATCCCGGTACACGCAGGCTGAACTACCCCGGTACACGCAGGCTGAACTACCCCGGTACACGCAGGCTGAACTATCCCGGTACACGCAGCCTGAACTATCCTGGTACACGCAGCATGAACTACCCCGGTACACGCAGGCTGAACTATCCCGGTACACGCAGCCTGAAGTACCCCGGTACACGCAGCCTGAACTATCCCGGTTGACGCAGGCTGAACTACCCCGGTACACGCAGGCTGAACTACCCCGGTACACGCAGGCTGAACTATCCCGGTACACGCAGGCTGTACTGCCCCGGTACACGCAGGCTGAACTATCCCGGTACACGCAGGCTGAACTATCCCGGTACACGCAGGCTGAACTATCCCGATACACGCAGGCTGAACTATCCCGGTACACGCGGGCTGAACTACCCCGGTACACGCAGGCTGGACTACCCCGGTACACGCAGGCTGAACTATCCCGGTACACGCAGGCTGAACTATCCCGGTACACGCGGGCTGAACTACCCCGGTACACGCAGGCTGAACTACCCCGGTACACGCAGGCTGAACTATCCCGGTACACGCAGGCTGAACTACCCCGGTACACGCAGGCTGAACTACCCCGGTACACGCAGGCTGTACTGCCCCGGTACACGCAGGCTGAACTATCCCGGTACACGCAGGCTGAACTACCCCGGTACACGCAGGCTGAACTATCCCGGTACACGCAGGCTGAACTACCCCGGTACACGCGGGCTGAACTACCCCGGTACACGCAGGCTGAACTACCCCGGTACACGCAGGCTGAACTATCCCGGGACACGCAGGCTGAACTACCCCGGTACACGCAGGCTGAACTATCCCGGTACACGTAGGCTGAACTACACCGGTACACGCAGGCTGAACAACCCCGGTACACGCAGGCTGAACTACCCCGGTACACGCAGGCTGAGCTATCCCGGTACACGCAGGCTGAACTACCCCGGTACACGCAGGCTGACCTACCCCGGTACACGCAGGCTGAACAACCCTGGGACACGCAGGCTGAACTACCCGGTACACGCAGCCTGAACTATCCCGGTACACGCAGGCTGAACTACCCCGGTACACGCAGGCTGAACTACCCCGGTACACGCAGCCTGAACTATCCCGGTTGACGCAGGCTGAACTTCCCCGGTACACGCAGGCTGAACTACCCCGGTACACGCACGCTGAACTACCCCGGTACACGCAGGCTGAACTACCCCGGTACACGCAGGCTGAACTACCCCGGTACACGCAGGCTGAACTATCCCGGTACACGCAGGCTGAACTACCCCGCTACACGCAGGCTGAACTACCCCGGTACACGCAGCCTGAGCTATCCCGGTACACGCAGGCTGAACTATCCCGGTACATGCAGGCTGAACTACCCCGGTACACGCAGGCTGACCTACCCCGGTACACGCAGGCTGAACTACCCCGGTACACGCAGGCTGAACTATCCCGGTACACGCAGCCTGAACTATCCCGGTACACGCAGGCTGAACTACCCCGGTACACGCAGGCTGTACTGCCCCGGTACACGCAGGCTGAACTATCCCGGTACACGCAGGCTGAACTACCCCGGTACACGCAGGCTGAACTATCCCGGTACACGCAGGCTGAACTACCCCGGTACACGCGGGCTGAACTACCCCGGTACACGCAGGCTGAACTACCCCGGTACACGCAAGCTGAACTATCCCGGGACACGCAGGCTGAACTACCCCGGTACACGCAGGCTGAACTATCCCGGTACACGTAGGCTGAACTACCCCGGTACACGCAGGCTGAACAACCCCGGTACACGCAGGCTGAACTACCCCGGTACACGCAGGCTGAGCTATCCCGGTACACGCAGGCTGAACTACCCCGGTACACGCAGGCTGACCTACCCCGGTACACGCAGGCTGAACAACCCCGGGACACGCAGGCTGAACTACCCCGGTACACGCAGCCTGAACTATCCCGGTACACGCAGGCTGAACTACCCCGGTACACGCAGGCTGAACTCCCCCGGTACACGCAGCCTGAACTATCCCGGTTGACGCAGGCTGAACTTCCCCGGTACACGCAGGCTGTACTATCCCGGTACACGCAGGCTGAACTACCCCGGTACACGCAGGCTGAACTACCCCGGTACACGCAGGCTGAACTACCCCGGTACACGCAGGCTGAACTATCCCGGTACACGCAGGCTGAACTACCCCGCTACACGCAGGCTGAACTACCCCGGTACACGCAGCCTGAGCTATCCCGGTACACGCAGGCTGAACTATCCCGGTACACGCAGGCTGAACTACCCCGGTACACGCAGGCTGACCTACCCCGGTACACGCAGGCTGAACTACCCCGGTACACGCAGGCTGAACTATCCCGGTACACGCAGCCTGAACTATCCCGGTACACGCAGGCTGAACTACCCTGGTACACGCAGGCTGAACTATCCCGGTACACGCAGGCTGAACTACCCCGGTACACGCAGGCTGAACTATCCCGCTACACGCAGCCTGAACTACCCCGGTACACGCAGCCTGAACTACCCCGGTACACGCAGGCTGAACTACCCCGGTACACGCAGGCTGAACTATCCCGGTACACGCAGGCTGTACTATCCCGGTATACGCAGGCTGAACTATCCCGGTACACGCAGGCTGAACTACCCCGGTAGACGCAGGCTGAACTACCCCGGTACACGCAGGCTGAACTATCCCGGTACACGCAGGCTGAACTACCCCGGTACACGCAGGCTGAACTACCCCGGTACACGCAGGCTGAACTATCCCGGTACACGCAGCCTGAACTACCCCGGTACACGCAGCCTGAACTACCCCGGTACACGCAGGCTGAACTACCCCGGTACACGCAGGCTGAACTATCCCGGTACACGCAGGCTGAACTACCCCGGTACACGCAGGCTGAACTACCCCGGTACACGCAGGCTGAACTATCCCGGTACACGCAGGCTGAACTACCCCGGTACACGCAGGCTGAACTACCCCGGTACACGCAGGCTGAACTATCCCGGTACACGCAGGCTGAACTACCCCGGTACACGCAGGCTGAACTACCCCGGTACACGCAGGCTGAACTACCCCGGTACACGCAGCTTGAACTATCCCGGTACACGCAGGCTGAACTATCCCGGTACACGCAGGCTGACCTACCCCGGTACACGCAGGCTGAACTATCCCGGTACACGCAGGCTGAACTACCCCGGTACACGCAGGCTGAACTACCCCGGTACACGCAGGCTGAACTATCCCGGTACACGCAGGCTGAACTATCCCGGTACACGCAGGCTGAACTACCCCGGTACACGCAGCCTGAACTATCCCGGTACACGCAGCCTGAACTATCCCGGTACACGCAGGCTGAACTATCCCGGTACACGCAGGCTGACCTACCCCGGTACACGCAGGCTGAACTACCCCGGTACACGCAGGCTGAACTACCCCGGTACACGCAGGCTGAACTACCCCGGTACACGCAAGCTGAACTATCCCGGTACACGCAGGCTGAACTACCCCGGTACACGCAGGCTGAACTATCCCGGTACACGCAGGCTGAACTATCCCGGTACACGCAGGCTGAACTATCCCGGTACACGCAGGCTGAACTATCCCGGTACACGCAGGCTGAACTATCCCGGTACACGCAGGCTGAACTACCCCGGTACACGCAGGCTGAACAACCCCGGTACACGCAGGCTGACCTACCCCGGTACACGCAGGCTGAACTACCCCGGTACACGCAGGCTGAACTACCCCGGTACACGCAGGCTGAACTATCCCGGTACACGCAGGCTGAACTACCCCGGTACACGCAGGCTGAACTTCCCCGGTACACGCAGGCTGAACTACCCCGGTACACGCAGGCTGAACTATCCCGGTACACGCAGGCTGGACTACCCCGGTACACGCAGGCTGATCTACCCCGGTACACGCAGGCTGAACTATCCCGGTACACGCAGGCTGAACTTCCCCGGTACACGCAGGCTGAACTACCCCGGTACACGCAGGCTGAACTATCCCGGTACACGCAGGCTGGACTACCCCGGTACACGCAGGCTGATCTACCCCGGTACACGCAGGCTGAACTATCCCGGTACACGCAGGATGAACTATCCCGGTACACGCAGGCTGGACTTCCCCGGTACACGCAGGCTGAACTATCCCGGTACACGCAGGCTGTACTGCCCCGGTACACGCAGGCTGAACTATCCCGGTACACGCAGGCTGAACTATCCCGGTACACGCAGGCTGAACTATCCCGGTACACGCAGGCTGAACTATCCCGGTACACGCAGGCTGAACTATCCCGGTACACGCAGGCTGAACTACCCCGGTACACGCAGGCTGAACTACCCCGGTACACGCAGGCTGAACTACCCCGGTACACGCAGCCTGAACTACCCCGGTACACGCAGGCTGAACTACCCCGGTACACGCAGGCTGAACTACCCCGGTACACGCAGGCTGAACTACCCCGGTACACGCAGGCTGAACTATCCCGGTACACGCAGGCTGAACTACCCCGGTACACGCAGGCTGAACTATCCCGGTACACGCAGGCTGAACTACCCCGGTACACGCGGGCTGAACTACCCCGGTACACGCAGGCTGAACTACCCCGGTACACGCAGGCTGAACTATCCCGGTACACGCAGGCTGAACTACCCCGGTACACGCAGGCTGAACTACCCCAGTACACGCAGGCTGAACTACCCCGGTACACGCAGGCTGAACTATCCCGGTACACGCAGGCTGAACTACCCCGGTACACGCAGGCTGAACTACCCCGGTACACGCAGGCTGAACTATCCCGGTACACGCAGGCTGAACTATCCCGGTACACGCAGCCTGAACTACCCCGGTACACGCAGGCTGAACTATCCCGGTACACGCAGGCTGAACTATCCCGGTACACGCAGGCTGAACTATCCCGGTACACGCAGGCTGTACTGCCCCGGTACACGCAGGCTGAACTATCCCGGTACACGCAGGCTGAACTATCCTGGTACACGCAGGCTGAACTATCCCGGTACACGCAGGCTGAACTATCCCGGTACACGCAGGCTGAACTACCCCGGTACACGCAGGCTGAACTATCCCGGTACACGCAGGCTGAACTACCCCGGTACACGCAGGCTGAACTATCCCGGTACACGCAGGCTGAACTACCCCGGTACACGCGGGCTGAACTATCCCGGTACACGCAGGCTGAACTACCCCGGTACACGCAGGCTGAACTATCCCGGTACACGCAGGCTGAACTACCCCGCTACACGCAGGCTGAACTACCCCGGTACACGCAGGCTGAACTATCCCGGTACACGCAGGCTGAACTATCCCGGTACACGCAGGCTGAACTACCCCGGTACACGCAGGCTGAACTACCCCGGTACACGCAGGCTGAACTACCCCGGCACAAGCAGGCTGAACTATCCCGGTACACGCAGCCTGAACTATCCCGGTACACGCAGGCTGACCTACCCCGGTACACGCAGGCTGAACAACCCCGGTACACGCAGGCTGAACTACCCCGGTACACGCAGCCTGAACTATCCCGGTACACGCAGCCTGAACTATCCCGGTTGACGCAGGCTGAACTTCCCCGGTACACGCAGGCTGAACTACCCCGGTACACGCAGGCTGAACTACCCCGGTACACGCAGGCTGAACTATCCCGGTACACGCAGGCTGAACTATCCCGGTACACGCAGGCTGAACTATCCCGGTACACGCAGGCTGAACTATCCCGGTACACGCAGGCTGAACTACCCCGCTACACGCAGGCTGAACTACCCCGGTACACGCAGCCTGAGCTATCCCGGTACACGCAGGCTGAACTATCCCGGTACACGCAGGCTGAACTACCCCGGTACACGCAGGCTGAACTACCCCGGTACACGCAGCCTGAGCTATCCCGGTACACGCAGGCTGAACTATCCCGGTACACGCAGCCTGAACTATCCCGGTACACGCAGCCTGAACTATCCCGGTTGACGCAGGCTGAACTTCCCCGGTACACGCAGGCTGAACTACGCCGGTACACGCAGGCTGAACTACCCCGGTACACGCAGGCTGAACTACCCCGGTACACGCAGGCTGAACTATCCCGGTACACGCAGCCTGAACTATCCCGGTACACGCAGCCTGAACTACCCCGGTACACGCGGGCTGAACTATCCCGGTACACGCAGCCTGAAGTACCCCGGTACACGCAGGCTGAACTACCCCGGTACACGCAGGCTGAACTACCCCGGTACACGCAGGCTGAACTACCCCGGTACACGCAGGCTGAACTATCCCGGTACACGCAGCCTGAACTACCCCGGTACACGCAGGCTGAACTACCCCGGTACACGCGGGCTGAACTATCCCGGTACACGCAGCCTGAACTATCCCGGTTGACGCAGGCTGAACTACCCCGGTACACGCAGGCTGACCTACCCCGGTACACGCAGGCTGAACAACCCCGGTACACGCAGGCTGAACTACCCCGGTACACGCAGCCTGAACTATCCCGGTACACGCAGCCTGAACTATCCCGGTTGACGCAGGCTGAACTACCCCGGTACACGCAGGCTGAACTACCCCGGTACACGCAGGCTGAACTACCCCGGTACACGCAGGCTGAACTACCCCGGTACACGCAGGCTGAACTTCCCCGGTACACGCAGGCTGAACTATCTCGGTACACGCAGGCTGAACTACCCCGGTACACGCAGCCTGAACTACCCCGGTACACGCAGGCTGAACTACCCCGGTACACGCAGGCTGAACTATCCCGGTACACGCAGCCTGAACTACCCCGGTACACGCAGGCTGAACTACCCCGGTACACGCAGCCTGAACTACCCCGGTACACGCAGGCTGAACTACCCCGGTACACGCAGCCTGAACTACCCCTGTACACGCAGGCTGAACTATCCCGGTAGCCGCAGCCTGAACTATCCCGGTACACGCAGGCTGAACTACCCCGGTACACGCGGGCTGAACTACCCCGGTACACGCAGGCTGAACTATCCCGGTACACGCAGCCCGAAGTACCCTGGTACACGCAGCCTGAACTATCCCGGTTGACGCAGGCTGAACTACCCCGGTACACGCAGGCTGAACTATCCCGGTACACGCAGCCTGAACTACCCCGGTACACGCAGGCTGAACTACCCCGGTACACGCAGGCTGAACTATCCCGGTACACGCAGCCTGAACTATCCCGGTACACGCAGGCTGAACTACCCCGGTACACGCAGGCTGAACTATCCCGGTACACGCAGGCTGAACTACCCCGGTACACGCAGGCTGAACTATCCCGCTACACGCAGCCTGAACTACCCCGGTACACGCAGCCTGAACTACCCCGGTACACGCAGGCTGAACTACCCCGGTACACGCAGGCTGAACTATCGCGGTACACGCAGGCTGTACTATCCCGGTACACGCAGGCTGAACTATGCCGGTACACGCAGGCTGAACTACCCCGGTACACGCAGGCTGAACTATCCCGGTACACGCAGGCTGAACTACCCCGGTACACGCAGGCTGAACTATCCCGGTACACGCAGGCTGAACTACCCCGGTACACGCAGGCTGAACTACCCCGGTACACGCAGGCTGAACTATCCCGGTACACGCAGGCTGAACTACCCCGGTACACGCAGGCTGAACTATCCCGGTACACGCAGGCTGAACTACCCCGGTACACGCAGGCTGAACTACCCCGGTACACGCAGGCTGAACTATCCCGGTACACGCAGGCTGAACTACCCCGGTACACGCAGGCTGAACTATCCCGGTACACGCAGGCTGAACTATCCCGGTACACGCAGGCTGTACTGCCCCGGTAAACGCAGGCTGAACTATCCCGGTACACGCAGCCTGAACTATCCCGGTTGACGCAGGCTGAACTACCCCGGTACACGCAGGCTGAACTACCCCGCTACACGCAGGCTGAACTACCCCGGTACACGCAGGCTGAACTATCCCGGTACACGCAGGCTGAACTACCCCGGTACACGCAGGCTGAACTACCCCGGTCCACGCAGGCTGAACTTCCCCGGTACACGCAGGCTGAACTACCCCGCTACACGCAGGCTGAACTACCCCGGTACACGCAACCTGAGCTATCCCGGTACACGCAGGCTGAACTATCCCGGTACACGCAGGCTGAACAACCCCGGTACACGCAGGCTGAACAACCCCGGTACACGCAGGCTGAACTACCCCGGTACACGCAGCCTGAACTATCCCGGTACACGCAGCCTGAACTATCCCGGTTGACGCAGGCTGAACTTCCCCGGTTCACGCAGGCTGAACTACCCCGGTACACGCAGCCTGAACTACCCCGGTCCACGCAGGCTGAACTTCCCCGGTACACGCAGGCTGAACTACCCCGGTACACGCAGGCTGAACTACCCCGGTACACGCAGGCTGAACTACCCCGGTCCACGCAGGCTGAACTTCCCCGGTACACGCAGGCTGAACTACCCCGGTACACGCAGGCTGAACTACCCCGGTACACGCAGGCTGAACTATCCCGGTACACGCAGGCTGAACTATCCCGGTACACGCAGGCTGAACTATCCCGGTACACGCAGGCTGAACTACCCCGGTACACGCAGGCTGAACTATCCCGGTACACGCAGGCTGAACTACCCCGGTACACGCAGCCTGAACTACCCCGGAACACACAGGTTGAACTATCCCGGTACACGCAGGCTGAATTACCCCGGTACACGCAGGCTGAACTACCCCGGTACACGCAGGCTGAACTATCCCGGTACACGCAGCCTGAACTACCCCGGTACACGCAGGCTGAACTATCCCGGTACACGCAGGCTGAACTACCCCGGTACACGCATGCTGAACTGCCCCGGTACACGCAGGCTGAACTACCCCGGTACACACAGGCTGAACTATCCCGGTACACGCAGGCTGAACTACCCCGGTACACGCAGGCTGAACTATCCCGGTACACGCAGGCTGAACTATCCCGGTACACGCAGGCTGAACTACCCCGGTACACGCAGGCTGAACTACCGGGGTACACGCAGGCTGAACTATCCCGGTACACGCGGGCTGAACTACCCCGGTACACGCAGGCTGAACTACCCCGGTACACGCAGGCTGAACTACCCCGGTACACGCAGGCTGAACTACCCCGGTACACGCAGGCTGAACTACCCCGGTACACGCAGGCTGAACTACCCCGGTGCACGCAGGCTGAACTACCCCGGTACACGCAGGCTGAACTACCCCGGTACACGCAGGCTGAACTATCCCGGTACACGCGGGCTGAACTACCCCGGTACACGCAGGCTGAACTATCCCGGTACACGCAGGCTGAACTATCCCGGTACACGCAGGCTGAACTATCCCGGTACACGCGGGCTGAACTACCCCGGTACACGCAGGCTGAACTACCCCGGTACACGCAGGCTGAACTACCACGGTACACGCAGGCTGAACTATCCCGGTACACGCAGGCTGAACTACCCCGGTACACGCAGGCTGAACTACCCCGGTACACGCAGGCTGAACTACCCCGGTACACGCAGGCTGAACTATCCCGGTACACGCATGCTGAACTACCCCGGTACACGCGGGCTGAACTATCCCGGTACACGCAGGCTGAACTACCCCGGTACACGCAGGCTGAACTACCCCGGTACACGCAGGCTGAACTATCCCGGTACACGCAGGCTGAACTATCCCGGTACACGCAGGCTGAACTACCCCGGTACACGCAGGCTGAACTACCCCGGTACACGCAGGCTGAACTACCCCGTTACACGCAGGCTGAACTATCCCGGTACACGCAGGCTGAACTATCCCGGTACACGCAGGCTGAACTACCCCGGCACACGCAGGCTGAACTATCCCGGTACACGCAGGCTGAACTACCCCGGTACACGCAGGCTGAACTATCCCGGTACACGCAGGCTGAACTATCCCGGTACACGCAGGCTGAACTACCCCGGCACACGCAGGCTGAACTATCCCGGTAGACGCAGCCTGAACTATCCCGGTACACGCAGGCTGACCTACCCCGGTACACGCAGGCTGAACAACCCCGGTACACGCAGGCTGATCTACCCCGGTACACGCAGCCTGAACTATCCCGGTACACGCAGCCTGAACTATCCCGGTTGACGCAGGCTGAACTTCCCCGGTACACGCAGGCTGACCTACCCCGGTACACGCAGGCTGAACTACCCCGGTACACGCAGGCTGAACTACCCCGGTACACGCAGCCTGAACTATCCCGGTTGACGCAGGCTGAACTACCCCGGTACACGCAGGCTGAACTACCCCGGTACACGCAGGCTGACCTACCCCGGTACACGCAGGCTGAACAACCCCGGTACACGCAGGCTGAACTACCCCGGTACACGCAGCCTGAACTATCCCGGTACACGCAGCCTGAACTATCCCGGTTGACGCAGGCTGAACTACCCCGGTACACGCAGGCTGAACTACCCCGGTACACGC
Organism: Scyliorhinus torazame; assembly: GCF_047496885.1. NCBI lineage: Eukaryota > Metazoa > Chordata > Chondrichthyes > Carcharhiniformes > Scyliorhinidae > Scyliorhinus > Scyliorhinus torazame. The sequence continues at coordinate 397,733,945 of NC_092708.1, read as the reverse complement.
AGGCTGAACTACCCCGGTACACGCAGGCTGAACTTCCCCGGTACACGCAGGCTGAACTACCCCGGTACACGCAGGCTGAACTATCCCGATACACGCAGGCTGAACTACCCCGGTACACGCAGGCTGAACTATCCCGGTACACGCAGGCTGAACTACCCCGGTACACGCAGGCTGAACTATCCCGGTACACGCAGGCTGAACTACCCCGGTACACGCAGGCTGAACTACCCCGGTACACGCAGGCTGAACTACCCCGGTACACGCAGGCTGAACTTCCCCGGTACACGCAGGCTGAACTACCCCGGTACACGCAGGCTGAACTATCCCGATACATGCAGGCTGAACTACCCCGGTACACGCAGGCTGAACTATCCCGGTACACGCAGGCTGAACTACCCCGGTACACGCAGGCTGAACTACCCCGGTACACGCAGGCTGAACTACCCCGGTACACGCAGGCTGAACTACCCCGGTACACGCAGGCTGAACTATCCCGGTACACGCAGCCTGAACTATCCCGGTACACGCAGCCTGAACTACCCCGGTACACGCAGGCTGAACTATCCCGGTACACGCAGCCTGAAGTACCCCGGTACACGCAGCCTGAACTATCCCGGTTGACGCAGGCTGAACTACCCCGGTACACGCAGGCTGAACTACCCTGGTACACGCAGGCTGAACTATCCCGGTACACGCAGGCTGAACTACCCCGGTACACGCAGGCTGAACTATCCCGCTACACGCAGCCTGAACTACCCCGGTACACGCAGCCTGAACTACCCCGGTACACGCAGGCTGAACTACCCCGGTACACGCAGGCTGAACTATCCCGGTACACGCAGGCTGTACTATCCCGGTACACGCAGGCTGAACTATCCCGGTACACGCAGGCTGAACTACCCCGGTACACGCAGGCTGAACTACCCCGGTACACGCAGGCTGAACTATCCCGGTACACGCAGGCTGAACTACCCCGGTACACGCAGGCTGAACTACCCCAGTACACGCAGGCTGAACTACCCCGGTACATGCAGGCTGAACTATCCCGGTACACGCAGCCTGAACTACCCCGGTACACGCAGGCTGAACTATCCCAGTACACGCAGGCTGAACTACCCCGGTACACGCAGGCTGAACTATCCCGGTACACGCAGGCTGAACTATCCCGGTACACGCAGGCTGAACTACCCCGGTACACGCAGGCTGAACTATCCCGGTACACGCAGGCTGAACTATCCCGGTACACGCAGGCTGAACTATCCCGGTACACGCAGGCTGAACTATCCCGGTACACGCAGGCTGAACTACCCCGGTACACGCAGGCTGAACTACCCCGGTACACGCAGGCTGAACTATCCCGGTACACGCAGGCTGAACTACCCCGGTACACGCAGGCTGAACTATCCCGGTACACGCAGGCTGAACTACCCCGGTACACGCAGGCTGAACTACCCTGGTACACGCAGGCTGAACTATCCCGGTACACGCAGGCTGAACTACCCCGGTACACGCAGGCTGAACTACCCCGGTACACGCAGGCTGAACTACCCTGGTACACGCAGGCTGAACTATCCCGGTACACGCAGGCTGAACTACCCCGGTACACGCAGGCTGAACTATCCCGGTACACGCAGGCTGAACTATCCCGGTACACGCAGGGTGTACTGCCCCGGTACACGCAGGCTGAACTATCCCGGTACACGCAGCCTGAACTATCCCGGTTGACGCAGGCTGAACTACCCCGGTACACGCAGGCTGAACTACCCCGCTACACGCAGGCTGAACTACCCCGGTACACGCAGGCTGAACTATCCCGGTACACGCAGGCTGAACTACCCCGGTACACGCAGGCTGAACTACCCCGGTACACGCAGGCTGAACTATCCCGGTACACGCAGGCTGAACTACCCCGCTACACGCAGCCTGAGCTATCCCGGTACACGCAGGCTGAACTATCCCGGTACACGCAGGCTGAACAACCCCGGTACACGCAGGCTGAACTACCCCGGTACACGCAGCCTGAACTATCCCGGTACACGCAGCCTGAACTATCCCGGTTGACGCAGGCTGAACTTCCCCGGTACACGCAGGCTGAACTACCCCGGTACACGCAGGCTGAACTACCCCGGTACACGCAGGCTGAACTACCCCGGTACACGCAGCCTGAACTATCCCGGTACACGCAGGCTGAACTACATCGGTACACGCAGGCTGAACTACCCTGGTACACGCAGGCTGAACTATCCCGGTACACGCAGGCTGAACTACCCCGGTACACGCAGGCTGAACTATCCCGCTACACGCAGCCTGAACTACCCCGGTACACGCAGCCTGAACTACCCCGGTACACGCAGGCTGAACTACCCCGGTACACGCAGGCTGAACTATCCCGGTACACGCAGGCTGAACTATCCCGGTACACGCAGGCTGAACTATCCCGGTACACGCAGGCTGAACTACCCCGGTACACGCAGGCTGAACTATCCCGGTACACGCAGGCTGAACTACCCTGGTACACGCAGCCTGAACTACCCCGGTACACACAGGTTGAACTATCCCGGTACACGCAGGCTGAATTACCCCGGTACACGCAGGCTGAACTACCCCGGTACACGCATGCTGAACTATCCCGGTACACGCAGCCTGAACTACCCCGGTACACGCAGGCAGAACTATCCCGGTACACGCAGGCTGAACTACCCCGGTACACGCAGGCTGAACTATCCCGGTACACGCAGGCTGAACTATCCCGGTACACGCAGGCTGAACTACCCCGGTACACGCAGGCTGAACTACCGGGGTACACGCAGGCTGAACTATCCCGGTACACGCGGGCTGAACTACCCTGGTACACGCAGGCTGAACTACCCCGGTACACGCAGGCTGAACTACCCCGGTACACGCAGGCTGAACTACCCCGGTACACGCAGGCTGAACTACCCCGGTACACGCAGGCTGAACTACCCCGGTACACGCAGGCTGAACTACCCCGGTACATGCAGGCTGAACTACCCCGGTACACGCAGGCTGAACTATCCCTGTACACGCGGGCTGAACTACCCCGGTACCCGCAGGCTGAACTATCCCGGTACACGCAGGCTGAACTATCCCGGTACACGCAGGCTGAACTATCCCGGTACACGCGGGCTGAACTACCCCGGTACACGCAGGCTGAACTACCCCGGTACACGCAGGCTGAAATACCCCGGTACACGCAGGCTGAACTATCCCGGTACACGCAGGCTGAACTACCCCGGTACACGCAGGCTGAACTATCCCGGTACACGCAGGCTGAACTATCCCGGTACACGCAGGCTGAACTACCCCGGTACACGCAGGCTGAACTACCCCGGTACACGCAGGCTGAACTATCCCGGTACACGCAGGCTGAACTACCCCGGTACACGCAGGCTGAACTACCCCGGTACACGCAGGCTGAACTACCCCGGTACACGCAGGCTGAACTATCCCGGTACACGCAGGCTGAACTTCCCCGGTACACGCAGGCTGAACTACCCCGGTACACGCAGGCTGACCTATCCCGCTATACGCAGGCTGAACTATCCCTGTACACGCAGCCTGAACTATCCCGGTACACGCAGGCTGAACTATCCCGCTATACGCAGGCTGAACTATCCCGGTACACGCAGCCTGAACTACCCCGGTACACGCAGGCTGAACTACCCCGGTACACACAGGCTGAACTATCCCGGTACACGCAGGCTGAACTATCCCGCTATACGCAGGCTGAACTATCCCGGTACACGCAGCCTGAACTACCCCGGTACACGCAGGCTGAACTATCCCGGTACACGCAGGCTGAACTACCCCGGTACACGCAGGCTGAACTACCCCGGTACACGCAGGCTGAACTACCCCGGTACACGCAGGCTGAGCTATCCCGCTACACGCAGGCTGAGCTACCCCAGTACACGCAGGCTGAACTACCCCGGTACACGCAGGCTGAACTACCCCGGTACACGCAGGCTGAACTACCCCGGTACACGCAGGCTGAACTATCCCGGTACACGCAGGCTGAACTATCCCGGTACACGCAGGCTGAACTATCCCGGTACACGCAGGCTGAACTATCCCGGTACACGCAGGCTGTACTGCCCCGGTACACGCAGGCTGAACTATCCCGGTACACGCAGCCTGAACTATCCCGGTTGACGCAGGCTGAACTACCCCGGTACACGCAGGCTGAACTACCCCGCTACACGCAGGCTGAACTACCCCGGTACACGCAGGCTGAACTATCCCGGTACACGCAGGCTGAACTACCCCGGTACACGCAGGCTGAACTACCCCGGTACACGCAGGCTGAACTATCCCGGTACACGCAGGCTGAACTACCCCGCTACACGCAGGCTGAACTACCCCGGTACACGCAGCCTGAGCTATCCCGGTACACGCAGGCTGAACTATCCCGGTACACGCAGGCTGAACAACCCCGGTACACGCAGGCTGAACTACCCCGGTACACGCAGCCTGAACTATCCCGGTACACGCAGCCTGAACTATCCCGGTTGACGCAGGCTGAACTTCCCCGGTACACGCAGGCTGAACTACCCCGGTACACGTAGGCTGAACTACCCCGGTACACGCAGGCTGAACTACCCCGGTACACGCAGGCTGAACTATCCCGGTACACGCAGCCTGAACTATCCCGGTACACGCAGGCTGAACTACACCGGTACATGCAGGCTGAAGTACCCTGGTACACGCAGGCTGAACTATCCCGGTACACGCAGGCTGAACTACCCCGGTACACGCAGGCTGAACTATCCCGCTACACGCAGCCTGAACTACCCCGGTACACGCAGCCTGAACTACCCCGGTACACGCAGGCTGAACTACCCCGGTACACGCAGGCTGAACTACCCCGGTACACGCAGGCTGAACTACCCCGCTACACGCAGGCTGAACTATCCCGGTACACGCAGGCTGAACTATCCCGGTACACGCAGGCTGAACTACCCCGGTACACGCAGCCTGAACTACCCCGGTACACACAGGTTGAACTATCCCGGTACACGCAGGCTGAACTACCCCGGTACACGCAGGCTGAACTACCCCGGTACACGCAGGCTGAACTATCCCGGTACACGCAGCCTGAACTACCCCGGTACACGCAGGCTGAACTATCCCGGTACACGCAGGCTGAACTACCCCGGTACACGCAGGCTGAACTATCCCGGTACACGCAGGCTGAACTATCCCGGTACACGCAGGCTGAACTACCCCGGTACACGCAGGCTGAACTACCCCGGTACACGCAGGCTGAACTATCCCGGTACACGCGGGCTGAACTACCCCGGTACACGCAGGCTGAACTACCCCGGTACACGCAGGCTGAACTACCCCGGTACACGCAGGCTGAACTACCTCGGTACACGCAGGCTGAACTACCCCGGTACACGCAGGCTGAACTACCCCGGTACACGCAGGCTGAACTACGCCGGTACACTCGGGCTGAACTACCCCGGTACACGCAGGCTGAACTATCCCGGTACACGCGGGCTGAACTACCCCGGTACACGCAGGCTGAACTATCCCGGTACACGCAGGCTGAACTATCCCGGTACACGCAGGCTGAACTATCCCGGTACACGCAGGCTGAACTACCCCGGTACACGCAGGCTGAACTATCCCGGTACACGCAGGCTGAACTACCCCGGTACACGCAGGCTGAACTACCCCGGTACACGCAGGCTGAACTACCCCGGTACATGCAGGCTGAACTATCCCGGTACACGCAGGCTGAACTTCCCCGGTACACGCAGGCTGAACTACCCCGGTACACGCAGGCTGAACTATCCCGCTATACGCAGGCTGAACTATCCCGGTACACGCAGCCTGAACTATCCCGGTACACGCAGGCTGAACTATCCCGCTATACGCAGGCTGAACTATCCCGGTACACGCAGCCTGAACTACCCCGGTACACACAGGCTGAACTATCCCGGTACACGCAGGCTGAACTATCCCGCTATACGCAGGCTGAACTATCCCGGTACACGCAGCCTGAACTACCCCGGTACACGCAGGCTGAACTATCCCGGTACACGCAGGCTGAACTACCCCGGTACACGCAGGCTGAACTACCCCGGTACACGCAGGCTGAACTACCCCGGTACACGCAGGCTGAGCTATCCCGCTACACGCAGGCTGAGCTACCCCAGTACACGCAGGCTGAACTACCCCGGTACACGCAGGCTGAACTACCCCGGTACACGCAGGCTGAACTACCCCGGTACACGCAGGCTGAACTATCCCGGTACACGCAGGCTGAGCTGCCCCGGTACACGCAGGCTAAACATCCCCGGTACACTCAGGCTGAACTACCCCGGTACACGCAGGCTGAACTATCCCGGTACACGCAGGCTGAACTACCCCGGTACACGCAGCCTGAACTATCCCGGTACACGCAGGCTGAACTACCCCGGTACACGCAGGCTGAACTACCCCGGTACACGCAGGCTGAACTACCCCGGTACACGCAGGCTGAACTATCCCGGTACACGCAGGCGGAACTACCCCGGTACACGCAGGCGGAACTACCCCGGTACACGCAGGCTGAACTACCCCGGTACACGCAGGCTGAACTATCCCGGTACACGCAGCCTGAACTACCCCGGTACACGCAGCCTGAACTATCCCGGTACACGCGGGCTGAACTATCCCGGTACACGCAGGCTGAACTATCTCGGTACACGCAGGCTGAACTATCCAGGTACACGCAGGCTGAACTACCCCGGTACACGCAGGCTGAACTATCTCGGTACACGCAGGCTGAACTATCCCGGTACACGCAGCCTGAACTACCCCGGTACACGCAGCCTGAACTATCCCGGTACACGCAGGCTGAACTACCCCGGTACACGCAGGCTGAACTATCTCGGTACACGCAGGCTGAACTATCCCGGTACACGCAGCCTGAACTACCCCGGTACACGCAGCCTGAACTATCCCGGTACACGCGGGCTGAACTATCCCGGTACACGCAGGCTGAACTATCTCGGTACACGCAGGCTGAACTATCCCGGTACACGCAGGCTGAACTACCCCGGTACACGCAGGCTGAACTATCTCGGTACACGCAGGCTGAACTATCCCGGTACACGCAGCCTGAACTATCCCGGTACACGCAGCCTGAACTACCCCGGTACACGCAGCCTGAACTATCCCGGTACACGCAGGCGGAACTACCCCGGTACACGCAGGCTGAACTACCCCGGTACACGCAGCCTGAACTATCCCGGTACTCGCAGCCTGAACTACCCCGGTACACGCAGCCTGAACTATCCCGGTACACGCAGGCTGAACTATCCCGGTACACGCAGCCTGAACTACCCCGGTACACGCAGCCTGAACTACCCCGGTACACGCAGGCTGAACTATCCCGGTACACGCAGCCTGAACTATCCCGGTACACGCAGGCTGAACTATCTCGGTACACGCAGGCTGAACTATCCCGGTACACGCAGGCTGAACTACCCCGGTATACGCAGGCTGAACTACCCCGGTACACGCAGGCTGAACTATCCCGGTACACGCAGGCTGAACAACCCCGGTACACGCAGGCTGAACTATCCCGGTACACGCAGGCTGAACTATCCCGGTACACGCAGGCTGAACTACCCCGGTACACGCAGGCTGAACTACCCCGGTACACGCAGGCTGAACTACCCCGGTACACGCAGGCTGAACTATCCCGGTACACGCAGGCTGAACTACCCCGGTACACGCAGGCTGAACTACCCCGGTACACGCAGGCTGAACTACCCCGGTACACGCAGGCTGAACTACCCCGGTACACGCAGGCTGAACTACCCCGGTACACGCAGGCTGAACTACCCCGGTACACGCAGGCTGAACTATCCCGGTACACGCAGGCTGAACTACCCCGGTACATGCAGGCTGAACTACCCCGGTACACGCAGGCTGAACTATCCCGGTACACGCAGGCTGAACTATCCCGGTACACGCAGGCTGAACTACCCCGGTACACGCGGGCTGAACTACCCCGGTACACGCAGGCTGAACTACCCCGGTACACGCAGGCTGAACTATCCCGGTACACGCAGGCTGAACTACCCCGGTACACGCAGGCTGAACTACCCCAGTACACGCAGGCTGAACTACCCCGGTACACGCAGGCTGAACTATCCCGGTACACGCAGGCTGAACTACCCCGGTACACGCAGGCTGAACTACCCCGGTACACGCAGGCTGAACTATCCCGGTACACGCAGGCTGAACTATCCCGGTACACGCAGCCTGAACTACCCCGGTACACGCAGGCTGAACTATCCCGGTACACGCAGGCTGAACTATCCCAGTACACGCAGGCTGAACTATCCCGGTACACGCAGGCTGTACTGCCCCGGTACACGCAGGCTGAACTATCCCGGTACACGCAGGCTGAACTATCCTGGTACACGCAGGCTGAACTATCCCGGTACACGCAGGCTGAACTATCCCGGTACACGCAGGCTGAACTACCCCGGTACACGCAGGCTGAACTATCCCGGTACACGCAGGCTGAACTACCCCGGTACACGCAGGCTGAACTATCCCGGTACACGCAGGCTGAACTACCCCGGTACACGCGGGCTGAACTATCCCGGTACACGCAGGCTGAACTACCCCGGTACCCGCAGGCTGAACTATCCCGGTACACGCAGGCTGAACTACCCCGCTACACGCAGGCTGAACTACCCCGGTACACGCAGGCTGAACTATCCCGGTACACGCAGGCTGAACTATCCCGGTACACGCAGGCTGAACTACCCCGGTACACGCAGGCTGAACTACCCCGGCACAAGCAGGGTGAACTATCCCGGTACACGCAGCCTGAACTATCCCGGTACACGCAGGCTGACCTACCCCGGTACACGCAGGCTGAACAACCCCGGTACACGCAGGCTGAACTACCCCGGTACACGCAGCCTGAACTATCCCGGTACACGCAGCCTGAACTATCCCGGTTGACGCAGGCTGAACTTCCCCGGTACACGCAGGCTGAACTACCCCGGTACACGCAGGCTGAACTACCCCGGTACACGCAGGCTGAACTACCCCGGTACACGCAGGCTGAACTATCCCGGTACACGCAGGCTGAACTATCCCGGTACACGCAGGCTGAACTATCCCGGTACACGCAGGCTGAACTATCCCGGTACACGCAGGCTGAACTACCCCGCTACACGCAGGCTGAACTACCCCGGTACACGCAGCCTGAGCTATCCCGGTACACGCAGGCTGAACTATCCCGGTACACGCAGGCTGAACTACCCCGGTACACGCAGGCTGAACTACCCCGGTACACGCAGGCTGAACTATCCCGGTACACGCAGGCTGAACTACCCCGGTACACGCGGGCTGAACTATCCCGGTACACGCAGGCTGAACTACCCCGGTACCCGCAGGCTGAACTATCCCGGTACACGCAGGCTGAACGACCCCGCTACACGCAGGCTGAACTACCCCGGTACACGCAGGCTGAACTATCCCGGTACACGCAGGCTGAACTATCCCGGTACACGCAGGCTGAACTACCCCGGTACACGCAGGCTGAACTACCCCGGCACAAGCAGGCTGAACTATCCCGGTACACGCAGCCTGAACTATCCCGGTACACGCAGGCTGAGCTATCCCGGTACACGCAGGCTGACCTACCCCGGTACACGCAGGCTGAACAACCCCGGTACACGCAGGCTGAACTACCCCGGTACACGCAGCCTGAACTATCCCGGTACACGCAGCCTGAACTATCCCGGTTGACGCAGGCTGAACTTCCCCGGTACACGCAGGCTGAACTACCCCGGTACACGCAGGCTGAACTATCCCGGTACACGCAGGCTGAACTATCCCGGTACACGCAGGCTGAACTATCCCGGTACACGCAGGCTGAACTATCCCGGTACACGCAGGCTGAACTACCCCGCTACACGCAGGCTGAACTACCCCGGTACACGCAGCCTGAGCTATCCCGGTACACGCAGGCTGAACTATCCCGGTACACGCAGGCTGAACTACCCCGGTACACGCAGGCTGAACTACCCCGGTACACGCAGCCTGAACTACGCCGGTACACGCAGGCTGAACTACCCCGGTACACGCAGGCTGAACTACCCCGGTACACGCAGGCTGAACTATCCCGGTACACGCAGCCTGAACTATCCCGGTACACGCAGCCTGAACTACCCCGGTACACGCGGGCTGAACTATCCCGGTACACGCAGCCTGAAGTACCCCGGTACACGCAGCCTGAACTATCCCGGTTGACGCAGGCTGAACTACCCCGGTACACGCAGGCTGACCTACCCCGGTACACGCAGGATGAACAACCCCGGTACACGCAGGCTGAACTACCCCGGTACACGCAGCCTGAACTATCCCGGTACACGCAGCCTGAACTATCCCGGTTGACGCAGGCTGAACTTCCCCGGTACACGCAGGCTGAACTACCCCGGTACACGCAGGCTGAACTATCCCGGTACACGCAGGCTGAACTACCCCGGTACACGCAGCCTGAACTACCCCTGTACACGCAGGCTGAACTATCCCGGTACACGCAGCCTGAACTATCCCGGTACACGCAGGCTGAACTACCCCGGTACACGCGGGCTGAACTACCCCGGTACACGCAGGCTGAACTATCCCGGTACACGCAGCCCGAAGTACCCCGGTACACGCAGCCTGAACTATCCCGGTACACGCAGGCTGAACTACCCCGGTACACGCAGGCTGAACTATCCCGGTACACGCAGCCTGAACTATCCCGGTACACGCAGGCTGAACTACCCCGGTACACGCAGGCTGAACTATCCCGGTACACGCAGGCTGAACTACCCCGGTACACGCAGGCTGAACTATCCCGCTACACGCAGCCTGAACTACCCCGGTACACGCAGCCTGAACTACCCCGGTACACGCAGGCTGAACTACCCCGGTACACGCAGGCTGAACTATCCCGGTACACGCAGGCTGTACTATCCCGGTACACGCAGGCTGAACTATGCCGGTACACGCAGGCTGAACTACCCCGGTACACGCAGGCTGAACTACCCCGGTACACGCAGGCTGAACTACCCCGGTACACGCAGGCTGAACTACCCCGGTACACGCAGGCTGAACTACCCCGGTACACGCAGGCTGAACTACCCCGGTACACGCAGGCTGAACTATCCCGGTACACGCAGGCTGTACTATCCCGGTACACGCAGGCTGAACTACCCCGGTACACGCAGGCTGAACTATCCCGGTACACGCAGGCTGAACTACCCCGGTACACGCAGGCTGAACTACCCCGGTACACGCAGGCTGAACTACCCCGGTACACGCAGGCTGAACTACCCCGCTACACGCAGGCTGAACTACCCCGGTACACGCAACCTGAGCTATCCCGGTACACGCAGGCTGAACTATCCCGGTACACGCAGGCTGAACAACCCCGGTACACGCAGGCTGAACTACCCCGGCACACGCAGCCTGAACTATCCCGGTACACGCAGCCTGAACTATCCCGGTTGACGCAGGCTGAACTTCCCCGGTACACGCAGGCTGAACTACCCCGGTACACGCAGGCTGAACTACCCCGGTACACGCAGGCTGAACTACCCCGGTACACGCAGGCTGAACTACCCCGGTACACGCAGGCTGAACTACCCCGGTACACGCAGGCTGAACTATCCCGGTACACGCAGGCTGAACTACCCCGGTCCACGCAGGCTGAACTTCCCCGGTACACGCAGGCTGAACTACCCCGGTACACGCAGGCTGAACTACCCCGGTACACGCAGGCTGAACTATCCCGGTACACGCAGGCTGAACTATCCCGGTACACGCAGGCTGAACTATCCCGGTGCACGCAGGCTGAACTACCCCGGTACACGCAGGCTGAACTATCCCGGTACACGCAGGCTGAACTACCCCGGTACACGCAGCCTGAACTACCCCGGTACACACAGGTTGAACTATCCCGGTACACGCAGGCTGAATTACCCCGGTACACGCAGGCTGAACTACCCCGGTACACGCAGGCTGAACTATCCCGGTACACGCAGCCTGAACTACCCCGGTACACGCAGGCTGAACTATCCCGGTACACGCAGGCTGAACTACCCCGGTACACGCAGGCTGAACTGCCCCGGTACACGCAGGCTGAACTACCCCGGTACACGCAGGCTGAACTATCCCGGTACACGCAGGCTGAACTACCCCGGTACACGCAGGCTGAACTATCCCGGTACACGCAGGCTGAACTATCCCGGTACACGCAGGCTGAACTACCCCGGTACACGCAGGCTGAACTACCGGGGTTCACGCAGACTGAACTACCCCGGTACACGCGGGCTGAACTACCCCGGTACACGCAGGCTGAACTACCCCGGTACACGCAGGCTGAACTACCCCGGTACACGCAGGCTGAACTACCCCGGTACACGCAGGCTGAACTACCCCGGTACACGCAGGCTGAACTACCCCGGTACACGCAGGCTGAACTACCCCGGTACACGCAGGCTGAACTATCCCGGTACACGCGGGCTGAACTACCCCGGTACACGCAGGCTGAACTATCCCGGTACACGCAGGCTGAACTATCCCGGTACACGCAGGCTGAACTATCCCGGTACACGCGGGCTGAACTACCCCGGTACACGCAGGTTGAACTACCCCGGTACACGCAGGCTGAACTACCACGGTACACGCAGGCTGAACTATCCCGGTACATGCAGGCTGAACTACCCCGGTACACGCAGGCTGAACTACCCCGGTACACGCAGGCTGAACTATCACGGTACACGCAGGCTGAACTACCCCGGTACACGCAGGTTGAACTACCCCGGTACACGCAGGCTGAACTATCACGGTACACGCAGGCTGAACTACCCCGGTACACGCAGGCTGAACTATCCCGGTACACGCATGCTGAACTACCCCGGTACACGCAGGCTGAACTATCCCGGTACACGCAGGCTGAACTATCCCGGTACACGCAGGCTGAACTAACCCGGTACACGCAGGCTGAACTATCCCGGTACACGCAGGCTGAACTACCCCGCTACACGCAGGCTGAACTACCCCGGTACACGCAGGCTGAACTATCCCGGTACACGCAGGCTGAACTATCCCGGTACACGCAGGCTGAACTACCCCGGTACACGCAGGCTGAACTACCCCGGCACACGCAGGCTGAACTATCCCGGTACACGCAGCCTGAACTATCCCGGTACACGCAGGCTGACCTACCCCGGTACACGCAGGCTGAACAACCCCGGTACACGCAGGCTGAACTACCCCGGTACACGCAGGCTGAACTACCCCGGTACACGCAGGCTGATCTACCCCGGTACACGCAGCCTGAACTATCCCGGTACACGCAGCCTGAACTATCCCGGTTGACGCAGGCTGAACTTCCCCGGTACACGCAGGCTGACCTACCCCGGTACACGCAGGCTAAACTACCCCGGTACACGCAGGCTGAACTACCCCGGTACACGCAGCCTGAACTATCCCGGTTGACGCAGGCTGAACTACCCCGGTACACGCAGGCTGAACTACCCCGGTACACGCAGGCTGACCTACCCCGGTACACGCAGGCTGAACAACCCCGGTACACGCAGGCTGAACTACCCCGGTACACGCAGGCTGAACTATCCCGGTACACGCAGCCGGAACTATCCCGGTTGACGCAGGCTGAACTACCCCGGTACACGCAGGCTGAACTACCCCGGTACACGCAGGCTGAACTACCCCGGTACACGCAGGCTGAACTTCCCCGGTACACGCAGGCTGAACTACCCCGGTACACGCAGGCTGAACTACCCCGGTACACGCAGGCTGAACTACCCCGGTACACGCAGGCTGAACTATCCCGGTACACGCAGCCTGAACTATCCCGGTACACGCAGCCTGAACTACCCCGGTACACGCAGGCTGAACTATCCCGGTACACGCAGCCTGAACTTCCCCGGTACACGCAGGCTGAACTATCCCGCTACACGCAGCCTGAACTATCCCGCTACACGCAGCCTGAACTATCCCGGTTGACGCAGGCTGAACTACCCCGGTACACGCAGGCTGAACTACCCTGGTACACGCAGGCTGAACTATCCCGGTACACGCAGGCTGAACTACCCCGGTACACGCAGGCTGAACTATCCCGCTACACGCAGCCTGAACTACCCCGGTACACGCAGCCTGAACTACCCCGGTACACGCAGGCTGAACTACCCCGGTACACGCAGGCTGAACTATCCCGGTACACGCAGGCTGTACTATCCCGGTACACGCAGGCTGAACTATCCCGGTACACGCAGGCTGAACTATCCCGGTACACGCAGGCTGAACTATCCCGGTACACGCAGGCTGAACTACCCCGGTACACGCAGGCTGAACTATCCCGGTACACGCAGGCTGAACTATCCCGGTACACGCAGGCTGAACTATCCCGGTACACGCAGGCTGAACTACCCCGGTACACGCAGGCTGAACTACCCCGGTACACGCAGGCTGAACTATCCCGGTACACGCAGGCTGAACTACCCCGGTACACGCAGGCTGAACTACCCTGGTACACGCAGGCTGAACTATCCCGGTACACGCAGGCTGAACTACCCCGGTACACGCAGGCTGAACTATCCCGGTACACGCAGGCTGAACTATCCCGGTACACGCAGGGTGTACTGCCCCGGTACACGCAGGCTGAACTATCCCGGTACACGCAGCCTGAACTATCCCGGTTGACGCAGGCTGAACTACCCCGGTACACGCAGGCTGAACTACCCCGCTACACGCAGGCTGAACTACTCCGGTACACGCAGGCTGAACTATCCCGGTACACGCAGGCTGAACTACCCCGGTACACGCAGGCTGAACTACCCCGGTACACGCAGGCTGAACTATCCCGGTACACGCAGGCTGAACTACCCCGCTACACGCAGCCTGAGCTATCCCGGTACACGCAGGCTGAACTATCCCGGTACACGCAGGCTGAACAACCCCGGTACACGCAGGCTGAACTACCCCGGTACACGCAGCCTGAACTATCCCGGTACACGCAGCCTGAACTATCCCGGTTGACGCAGGCTGAACTTCCCCGGTACACGCAGGCTGAACTACCCCAGTACACGCAGGCTGAACTACCCCGGTACACGCAGGCTGAACTATCCCGGTACACGCAGCCTGAACTATCCCGGTACACGCAGGCTGAACTACCCCGGTACACGCAGGCTGAACTATCCCGGTACACGCAGGCTGAACTATCCCGGTACACGCAGCCTGAACTATCCCGGTACACGCAGGCTGAACTACATCGGTACACGCAGCCTGAACTACCCCGGTACACGCAGGCTGAACTACCCCGGTACACGCAGGCTGAACTACCCTGGTACACGCAGGCTGAACTATCCCGGTACACGCAGGCTGAACTACCCCGGTACACGCAGGCTGAACTATCCCGCTACACGCAGCCTGAACTACCCCGGTACACGCAGCCTGAACTATCCCGGTACACGCAGGCTGAACTATCCCGGTACACGCAGGCTGAACTACCCCGGTACACGCAGGCTGAACTACCCCGGCACACGCAGGCTGAACTATCCCGGTACACGCAGCCTGAACTATCCCGGTACACGCAGGCTGACCTACCCCGGTACACGCAGGCTGAACAACCCCGGTACACGCAGGCTGATCTACCCCGGTACACGCAGCCTGAACTATCCCGGTACACGCAGCCTGAACTATCCCGGTTGACGCAGGCTGAACTTCCCCGGTACACGCAGGCTGACCTACCCCGGTACACGCAGGCTGAACTACCCCGGTACACGCAGGCTGAACTATCCCGGTACACGCAGCCTGAACTATCCCGGTTGACGCAGGCTGAACTACCCCGGTACACGCAGGCTGAACTACCCCGGTACACGCAGGCTGACCTACCCCGGTACACGCAGGCTGAACAACCCCGGTACACGCAGGCTGAACTACCCCGGTACACGCAGCCTGAACTATCCCGGTACACGCAGCCTGAACTATCCCGGTTGACGCAGGCTGAACTACCCCGATACACGCAGGCTGAACTACCCCGGTACACGCAGGCTGAACTACCCCGGTACACGCAGGCTGAACTTCCCCGGTACACGCAGGCTGAACTACCCCGGTACACGCAGGCTGAACTACCCCGGTACACGCAGGCTGAACTACCCCGGTACACGCAGGCTGAACTATCCCGGTACACGCAGCCTGAACTATCCCGGTACACGCAGCCTGAACTACCCCGGTACACGCAGGCTGAACTATCCCGGTACACGCAGCCTGAAGTACCCCGGTACACGCAGCCTGAACTATCCCGGTTGACGCAGGCTGAACTACCCCGGTACACGCAGGCTGAACTACCCTGGTACACGCAGGCTGAACTATCCCGGTACACGCAGGCTGAACTACCCCGGTACACGCAGGCTGAACTATCCCGCTACACGCAGCCTGAACTACCCCGGTACACGCAGCCTGAACTACCCCGGTACACGCAGGCTGAACTACCCCGGTACACGCAGGCTGAACTATCCCGGTACACGCAGGCTGTACTATCCCGGTACACGCAGGCTGAACTATCCCGGTACACGCAGGCTGAACTATCCCGGTACACGCAGGCTGAACTATCCCGGTACACGCAGGCTGAACTACCCCGGTACACGCAGGCTGAACTATCCCGGTACACGCAGGCTGAACTATCCCGGTACACGCAGGCTGAACTATCCCGGTACACGCAGGCTGAACTACCCCGGTACACGCAGGCTGAACTACCCCGGTACACGCAGGCTGAACTATCCCGGTACACGCAGGCTGAACTACCCCGGTACACGCAGGCTGAACTACCCTGGTACACGCAGGCTGAACTATCCCGGTACACGCAGGCTGAACTACCCCGGTACACGCAGGCTGAATTATCCCGGTACACGCAGGCTGAACTATCCCGGTACACGCAGGGTGTACTGCCCCGGTACACGCAGGCTGAACTATCCCGGTACACGCAGCCTGAACTATCCCGGTTGACGCAGGCTGAACTACCCCGGTACACGCAGGCTGAACTACCCCGCTACACGCAGGCTGAACTACTCCGGTACACGCAGGCTGAACTATCCCGGTACACGCAGGCTGAACTACCCCGGTACACGCAGGCTGAACTACCCCGGTACACGCAGGCTGAACTATCCCGGTACACGCAGGCTGAACTACCCCGCTACACGCAGCCTGAGCTATCCCGGTACACGCAGGCTGAACTATCCCGGTACACGCAGGCTGAACAACCCCGGTACACGCAGGCTGAACTACCCCGGTACACGCAGCCTGAACTATCCCGGTACACGCAGCCTGAACTATCCCGGTTGACGCAGGCTGAACTTCCCCGGTACACGCAGGCTGAACTACCCCGGTACACGCAGGCTGAACTACCCCGGTACACGCAGGCTGAACTACCCCGGTACACGCAGGCTGAACTACCCCGGTACACGCAGGCTGAACTACCCCGGTACACGCAGGCTGAACTATCCCGGTACACGCAGCCTGAACTATCCCGGTACACGCAGGCTGAACTACATCGGTACACGCAGGCTGAACTACCCTGGTACACGCAGGCTGAACTATCCCGGTACACGCAGGCTGAACTACCCCGGTACACGCAGGCTGAACTATCCCGCTACACGCAGCCTGAACTACCCCGGTACACGCAGCCTGAACTACCCCGGTACACGCAGGCTGAACTACCCCGGTACACGCAGGCTGAACTATCCCGGTACACGCAGGCTGAACTATCCCGGTACACGCAGGCTGAACTATCCCGGTACACGCAGGCTGAACTACCCCGGTACACGCAGGCTGAACTATCCCGGTACACGCAGGCTGAACTACCCCGGTACACGCAGCCTGAACTACCCCGGTACACACAGGTTGAACTATCCCGGTACACGCAGGCTGAATTACCCCGGTACACGCAGGCTGAACTACCCCGGTACACGCAGGCTGAACTATCCCGGTACACGCAGCCTGAACTACCCCGGTACACGCAGGCAGAACTATCCCGGTACACGCAGGCTGAACTACCCCGGTACACGCAGGCTGAACTATCCCGGTACACGCAGGCTGAACTATCCCGGTACACGCAGGCTGAACTACCCCGGTACACGCAGGCTGAACTACCGGGGTACACGCAGGCTGACCTATCCCGGTACACGCGGGCTGAACTACCCTGGTACACGCAGGCTGAACTACCCCGGTACACGCAGGCTGAACTACCCCGGTACACGCAGGCTGAACTACCCAGGTACACGCAGGCTGAACTACCCCGGTACACGCAGGCTGAACTACCCCGGTACACGCAGGCTGAACTACCCCGGTACATGCAGGCTGAACTACCCCGGTACACGCAGGCTGAACTATCCCTGTAGACGCAGGCTGAACTACCCCGGTACACGCAGCCTGAACTATCCCGGTACACGCAGGCTGAACTACCCCGGTACACGCAGGCTGAACTATCCCGGTACCCGCAGGCTGAACTATCCCGGTACACGCAGGCTGAACTATCCCGGTACACGCAGGCTGAACTATCCCGGTACACGCGGGCTGAACTACCCCGGTACACGCAGGCTGAACTACCCCGGTACACGCAGGCTGAACTACCCCGGTACACGCAGGCTGAACTATCCCGGTACACGCAGGCTGAACTACCCCGGTACACGCAGGCTGAACTATCCCGGTACACGCAGGCTGAACTACCCCGGTACACGCAGGCTGAACTACCCCGGTACACGCAGGCTGAACTATCCCGGTACACGCAGGCTGAACTACCCCGGTACACGCAGGCTGAACTACCCCGGTACACGCAGGCTGAACTACCCCGGTACACGCAGGCTGAACTATCCCGGTACACGCAGGCTGAACTTCCCCGGTACACGCAGGCTGAACTACCCCGGTACACGCAGGCTGAACTATCCCGCTATACGCAGGCTGAACTATCCCGGTACACGCAGCCTGAACTATCCCGGTACACGCAGGCTGAACTATCCCGCTATACGCAGGCTGAACTATCCCGGTTCACGCAGCCTGAACTATCCCGGTACACGCAGCCTGAACTACCCCGGTACACGCAGGCTGAACTACACCGGTACACACAGGCTGAACTATCCCGGTACACGCAGGCTGAACTATCCCGCTATACGCAGGCTGAACTATCCCGGTACACGCAGCCTGAACTACCCCGGTACACGCAGGCTGAACTATCCCGGTACACGCAGGCTGAACTACCCCGGTACACGCAGGCTGAACTACCCCGGTACACGCAGGCTGAACTACCCCGGTACACGCAGGCTGAGCTATCCCGCTACACGCAGGCTGAGCTACCCCAGTACACGCAGGCTGAACTACCCCGGTACACGCAGGCTGAACTACCCCGGTACACGCAGGCTGAACTACCCCGGTACACGCAGGCTGAACTATCCCGGTACACGCAGGCTGAACTATCCCGGTACACGCAGGCTGAACTATCCCGGTACACGCAGGCTGAACTATCCCGGTACACGCAGGCTGTACTGCCCCGGTACACGCAGGCTGAACTATCCCGGTACACGCAGCCTGAACTATCCCGGTTGACGCAGGCTGAACTACCCCGGTACACGCAGGCTGAACTACCCCGCTACACGCAGGCTGAACTACCCCGGTACACGCAGGCTGAACTATCCCGGTACACGCAGGCTAAACTACCCCGGTACACGCAGGCTGAACTACCCCGGTACACGCAGGCTGAACTATCCCGGTACACGCAGGCTGAACTACCCCGCTACACGCAGGCTGAACTACCCCGGTACACGCAGCCTGAGCTATCCCGGTACACGCAGGCTGAACTATCCCGGTACACGCAGGCTGAACAACCCCGGTACACGCAGGCTGAACTACCCCGGTACACGCAGCCTGAACTATCCCGGTACACGCAGCCTGAACTATCCCGGTTGACGCAGGCTGAACTTCCCCGGTACACGCAGGCTGAACTACCCCGGTACACGCAGGCTGAACTACCCCGGTACACGCAGGCTGAACTACCCCGGTACACGCAGGCTGAACTATCCCGGTACACGCAGCCTGAACTATCCCGGTACACGCAGGCTGAACTACACCGGTACATGCAGGCTGAACTACCCTGGTACACGCAGGCTGAACTATCCCGGTACACGCAGGCTGAACTACCCCGGTACACGCAGGCTGAACTATCCCGCTACACGCAGCCTGAACTACCCCGGTACACGCAGCCTGAACTACCCCGGTACACGCAGGCTGAACTACCCCGGTACACGCAGGCTGAACTATCCCGGTACACGCAGGCTGAACTATCCCGGTACACGCAGGCTGAACTACCCCGGTACACGCAGCCTGAACTACCCCGGTACACACAGGTTGAACTATCCCGGTACACGCAGGCTGAACTACCCCGGTACACGCAGGCTGAACTACCCCGGTACACGCAGGCTGAACTATCCCGCTACACGCAGGCTGAACTACCCCGGTACACGCAGCCTGAGCTATCCCGGTACACGCAGGCTGAACTATCCCGGTACACGCAGGCTGAACAACCCCGGTACACGCAGGCTGAACTACCCCGGTACACGCAGCCTGAACTATCCCGGTACACGCAGCCTGAACTATCCCGGTTGACGCAGGCTGAACTTCCCCGGTACACGCAGGCTGAACTACCCCGGTACACGCAGGCTGAACTACCCTGGTACACGCAGGCTGAACTACCCCGGTACACGCAGGCTGAACTATCCCGGTACACGCAGCCTGAACTATCCCGGTACACGCAGGCTGAACTACACCGGTACATGCAGGCTGAACTACCCTGGTACACGCAGGCTGAACTATCCCGGTACACGCAGGCTGAACTACCCCGGTACACGCAGGCTGAACTATCCCGCTACACGCAGCCTGAACTACCCCGGTACACGCAGCCTGAACTACCCCGGTACACGCAGGCTGAACTACCCCGGTACACGCAGGCTGAACTACCCCGGTACACGCAGGCTGAACTACCCCGGTACACGCAGGCTGAACTATCCCGGTACACGCAGGCTGAACTATCCCGGTACACGCAGGCTGAACTACCCCGGTACACGCAGGCTGAACTACCCCGGTACACGCAGGCTGAACTACCCCGGTACACGCAGGCTGAACTATCCCGGTACACGCAGCCTGAACTACCCCGGTACACGCAGGCTGAACTATCCCGGTACACGCAGGCTGAACTACCCCGGTACACGCAGGCTGTACTATCCCGGTACACGCAGGCTGAACTATCCCGGTACACGCAGGCTGAACTACCCCGGTACACGCAGGCTGAACTACCCCGGTACACGCAGGCTGAACTATCCCGGTACACGCGGGCTGAACTACCCCGGTACACGCAGGCTGAACTACCCCGGTACACGCAGCCTGAACTATCCCGGTACACGCAGGCTGAACTATCCCGATACATGCAGGCTGAACTACCCCGGTACACGCAGGCTGAACTACCCCGGTACACGCAGGCTGAACTACCCCGGTACACGCAGGCTGAACTACCCTGGTACACGCAGGCTGAACTATCCCGGTACACGCAGGCTGAACTACCCCGGTACACGCAGGCTGAACTACCCTGGTACACGCAGGCTGAACTACCCCGGTACACGCAGGCTGAACTACCCCGGTACACGCAGGCTGAACTACGCCGGTACACTCGGGCTGAACTACCCCGGTACACGCAGGCTGAACTATCCCGGTACACGCGGGCTGAACTACCCCGGTACACGCAGGCTGAACTATCCCGGTACACGCAGGCTGAACTATCCCGGTACACGCAGGCCGAACTATCCCGGTACACGCAGGCTGAACTACCCCGGTACACGCAGGCTGAACTATCCCGGTACACGCAGGCTGAACTACCCCGGTACACGCAGGCTGAACTACCCCGGTACACGCAGGCTGAACTACCCCGGTACACGCGGGCTGAACTATCCCGGTACACGCAGGCTGAACTACCCCGGTACACGCAGGCTGAACTATCCCGGTACACGCAGGCTGAACTTCCCCGGTACACGCAGGCTGAACTACCCCGGTACACGCAGGCTGAACTATCCCGCTATACGCAGGCTGAACTATCCCGGTACACGCAGCCTGAACTATCCCGGTACACGCAGGCTGAACTATCCCGCTATACGCAGGCTGAACTATCCCGGTACACGCAGCCTGAACTACCCCGGTACACACAGGCTGAACTATCCCGGTACACGCAGGCTGAACTATCCCGCTATACGCAGGCTGAACTATCCCGGTACACGCAGCCTGAACTACCCCGGTACACGCAGGCTGAACTATCCCGGTACACACAGGCTGAACTACCCCGGTACACGCAGGCTGAACTACCCCGGTACACGCAGGCTGAACTACCCCGGTACACGCAGGCTGAGCTATCCCGCTACACGCAGGCTGAGCTACCCCAGTACACGCAGGCTGAACTACCCCGGTACACGCAGGCTGAACTACCCCGGTACACGCAGGCTGAACTACCCCGGTACACGCAGGCTGAACTATCCCGGTACACGCAGGCTGAACTATCCCGGTACACGCAGGCTGAACTACCCCGGTACATGCAGGCTGAGCTGCCCCGGTACACGCAGGCTAAACATCCCCGGTACACTCAGGCTGAACTACCCCGGTACACGCAGGCTGAACTATCCCGGTACACGCAGGCTGAACTACCCCGGTACACGCAGCCTGAACTATCCCGGTACACGCAGGCTGAACTACCCCGGTACACGCAGGCTGAACTACCCCGGTACACGCAGGCTGAACTACCCCGGTACACGCAGGCTGAACTATCCCGGTACACGCAGGCGGAACTACCCCGGTACACGCAGGCGGAACTACCCCGGTACACGCAGGCTGAACTACCCCGGTACACGCAGGCTGAACTATCCCGGTACACGCAGCCTGAACTACCCCGGTACACGCAGGCTGAACTATCCCGGTACACGCAGCCTGAACTATCCCGGTACACGCGGGCTGAACTATCCCGGTACACGCAGGCTGAACTATCTCGGTACACGCAGGCTGAACTATCCCGGTACACGCAGGCTGAACTACCCCGGTACACGCAGGCTGAACTATCCCGGTACACGCAGGCTGAACTATCCCGGTACACGCAGGCTGAACTACCCCGGTACACGCAGGCTGAACTATCTCGGTACACTCAGGCTGAACTATCCCGGTACACGCAGGCTGAACTACCCCGGTACACGCAGGCTGAACTATCTCGGTACACGCAGGCTGAACTATCCCGGTACACGCAGCCTGAACTATCCCGGTACACGCAGGCTGAACTATCCCGGTACACGCAGGCTGAACTACCCCGGTACACGCAGGCTGAACTATCCCGGTACACGCAGGCTGAACTACCCCGGTACACGCAGGCTGAACTATCTCGGTACACGCAGGCTGAACTATCCCGGTACACGCAGCCTGAACTATCCCGGTACACGCGGGCTGAACTATCCCGGTACACGCAGGCTGAACTATCTCGGTACACGCAGGCTGAACTATCCCGGTACACGCAGGCTGAACTACCCCGGTACACGCAGGCTGAACTATCCCGGTACACGCAGCCTGAACTACCCCGGTACACGCAGGCTGAACTATCTCGGTACACGCAGGCTGAACTATCCCGGTACACGCAGGCTGAACTATCCCGGTACACGCAGGCTGAACTATCCCGGTACACGCAGGCTGAACTACCCCGGTACACGCAGGCTGAACTATCTCGGTACACGCAGGCTGAACTATCCCGGTACACGCAGCCTGAACTATCCCGGTACACGCAGCCTGAACTACCCCGGTACACGCAGCCTGAACTATCCCGGTACACGCAGGCGGAACTACCCCGGTACACGCAGGCTGAACTTCCCCGGTACACGCAGGCTGAACTACCCCGGTACACGCAGGCTGAACTATCCCGGTACACGCAGGCTGAACTATCCCGGTACACGCAGCCTGAACTACCCCGGTACACGCAGCCTGAACTATCCCGGTACACGCAGGCTGAACTATCCCGGTACACGCAGCCTGAACTACCCCGGTACACGCAGCCTGAACTACCCCGGTACACGCAGCCTGAACTATCCCGGTACACGCAGGCTGAACTATCTCGGTACACGCAGGCTGAACTATCCCGGTACACGCAGGCTGAACTACCCCGGTATACGCAGGCTGAACTACCCCGGTACACGCAGGCTGAACTATCCCGGTACACGCAGGCTGAACAACCCCGGTACACGCAGGCTGAACTATCCCGGTACACGCAGGCTGAACTATCCCGGTATACGCAGGCTGAACTACCCCGGTACACGCAGGCTGAACTACCCCGGTACACGCAGGCTGAACTACCCCGGTACACGCAGGCTGAACTATCCCGGTACACGCAGGCTGAACTACCCCGGTACACGCAGGCTGAACTACCCCGGTACACGCAGGCTGAACTACCCCGGTACACGCAGGCTGAACTACCCTGGTACACGCAGGCTGAACTACCCCGGTACACGCAGGCTGAACTACCCCGGTACACGCAGGCTGAACTATCCCGGTACACGCAGGCTGAACTACCCCGGTACACGCAGGCTGAACTACCCCGGTACACGCAGGCTGAACTACCCCGGTACACGCAGGCTGAACTATCCCGGTACACGCAGGCTGAACTACCCCGGTACACGCAGGCTGAACTACCCCGGTACACGCAGGCTGAACTACCCCGGTACACGCAGGCTGAACTATCCCGGTACACGCAGGCTGAACTATCCCGGTACACGCAGCCTGAACTATCCCGGTACACGCAGGCTGAACTATCCCGGTACACGCAGCCTGAACTACCCCGGTACACGCAGCCTGAACTACCCCGGTACACACAGGCTGAACTATCCCGGTACACGCAGCCTGAACTACCCCGGTACACGCAGGCTGAACTATCCCGGTACACGCAGCCTGAACTATCCCGGTACACGCAGGCTGAACTATCTCGGTACACGCAGGCTGAACTATCCCGGTACACGCAGGCTGAACTACCCCGGTATACGCAGGCTGAACTATCCCGGTACACGCAGGCTGAACTATCCCGGTACACGCAGGCTGAACAACCCCGGTACACGCAGGCTGAACTATCCCGGTACACGCAGGCTGAACTATCCCGGTACACGCAGGCTGAACTACCCCGGTACACGCAGGCTGAACTACCCCGGTACACGCAGGCTGAACTACCCCGGTACACGCAGGCTGAACTATCCCGGTACACGCAGGCTGAACTACCCCGGTACACGCAGGCTGAACTATCCCGGTACACGCAGGCTGAACTACCCCGGTACACGCAGGCTGAACTATCCCGGTACACGCAGGCTGAACTACCCCGGTACACGCAGGCTGAACTACCCCGGTACACGCAGGCTGAACTATCCCGGTACACGCAGGCTGAACTACCCCGGTACACGCAGGCTGAACTATCCCGGTACACGCAGGCTGAACTACCCCGGTACACGCAGGCTGAACTACCCCGGTACACGCAGGCTGAACTACCCCGGTACACGCAGGCTGAACTACCCCGGTACACGCAGGCTGAACTACCCCGGTACACGCAGGCTGAACTACCCCGGTACACGCAGGCTGAACTATCCCGGTACACGCAGTCTGAACTACCCCGGTACACGCAGGCTGAACTACCCCGGTACACGCAGGCTGAACTACCCCGGTACACGCAGGCTGAACTACCCCGGTACACGCAGGCTGAACTACCCCGGTACACGCAGGCTGAACTACCCCGGTACACGCAGGCTGAACTATCCCGGTACACGCAGGCTGAACTACCCCGGTACACGCAGGCTGAACTACCCCGGTACACGCAGGCTGAACTACCCCGGTACACGCAGCCTGAACTACCCCGGTACACGCAGGCTGAACTATCCCGGTACACGCAGGCTGAACTATCCCGGTACACGCAGGCGGAACTACCCCGGTACACGCAGGCTGAACTACCCCGGTACACGCAGGCTGAACTACCCCGGTACACGCAGGCTGAACTACCCCGGTACACGCAGCCTGAACTACCCCGGTACACGCAGGCTGAACTATCCCGGTACACGCAGGCGGAACTATCCCGGTACACGCAGGCTGAACTACCCCGGTACACGCAGGCTGACACTGGCTGCAGAATGATAATCCCCGAGAGTCAGCATCTTGTGGAGAAGTGGAAAATGACATGTGTTTTGGGGAGTGCCTCCTTACATGAACGAATGCTCCAGTTTTAAATTCTGTAATTTATTTATTTGCTAATTTATGGCAATACTTCCCAGAACTCTTGAAGTGCCCGTAAATCCAGAATCCCTTGTGAATTTAATTAAGTTACGAAAAGTATTCTGTCTGACTGGGGACAGATTTGGATTAGAGCTGATTAAAGTGCGGAAATTCTGAGCCCTGAGGCCCTCCCACGCTGGCACCATGCCAGCTGGCCGCTGCTGCCAGGCCTGATCGGGACTGATCCCAGCCCAGACTGCCAACTCCAGGACAGGGGGGTGGTGCGCCCTGATCGATGATCCTCCTCTGCAATAATGAGCGAACATTGAGTGTAGTGTAATGATTCTGCCATTCCCTCCCCCCGCACTCGCCAGAGAAACTGTTTTAAAATAAATTAATTTATTGTTGCATTTTTCACTGTAATATATATTAGGCATAAATCTTGCAGATGGGTCTAACAGGATCCAGGTTTGCAGAGAGAGAGATGGAGACGCAGATACGAGGCGAGACACAGAGCGAGATGGAGCAAGGCATGGAGATGAAAGCACGGATAGATCGTGCGATAGAGACAGAGGGAGAGCGACAGGGGTCCATAAAGTACTGAAATATCCAATTTCATCCCCATAACTCAAAGTCCAGACTTTGGGAAGCGGCCCCCACGCTGCCCTCAGTCTGTCCCGTTTCACCAGAACTCTCTCCACATTCTGACTGTGTCACATCTGATTAACTTTATTGGGTGTTTTTCATGGAGTGGGCAGGGCACCTACCTGACTTGCAGTGGTCTTCCTCGCTTCCCACTCCTGCAGCATCACCCCTGGAATCCCCCAGCCTACCCTTGCTCTCTCCCGCTCTTCAATCGCCATCTGTTCCTCGGCAATACCACCCTGTAACTGAGTTGTTATCTGGCTGCCTCGCTGTACCTCCCTCAACTTCTCATCTATTCTCTTTGGTTTCCTGACACCTGGAATAGGATGAGCAAACATTTGCTCCATTTGCACACCGGGAAGGCCAAAGCCAATGTCTTCAGTCCTGCAAGACGCTCTGCTCCCTACCCACTAGCTCCATCCACCCCTCTCTCTGTCTGCACTCTGCCTTATGCAATGCAGGTTGTGTTGTCCTCTGCCTTGCTCTAACCAGTTGGCTTCAGTGTTGATCAGAGAACAACGAGTCTTGTAAACTAACAAAACTATTTATTTAACACTACAATTGGATTCGACGCATCCCCAAGAACTAACAATTGATTAATCACACATTAAACTATACTCATCTAACTCATTAACTACTCTTGTGCTCTCCCACTATCTTCAGTCCCCTAGCTCAGCTCCTGCTCCTACTCCAACTTTCTGTCCCACAAGGCTCAGCGTCATCCCTTATATACCTCTAGGATTAGCTCCCGCTAGTGGCTGTCTCCATCCATTTCATTAACCCTTGCATTACCTTCATGTATGATAATACCACCGTTGTGTGGACTCCCAGTTTTCTATTTAAAAATAAATAAATACATTTAGAATAATAATAATCACTTATTGTCACAAGTAGGCTTCAATGAAGTTACAGTGGAAAAACCCCTAGTCGCCACATTCCGGCACCTGTTCGGGGAGGCCGGTACGGGAATTGAACCCGCGCTGCTGGCCTTGTTCTGCATTACAAGCCAGCTGTTTAGCCCACTGTGCTAAACCAGCCCCAGAGTGCCCAATCCATTTTTTCCAATTAAGGGGCAATTTAGCATGGCCAATCCCCCTACCCTGCACATCTTTGGGTTGTGGGGGCGAAACCCACGCAAACACGGGGAGAATGTGCAAACTCCACACGGACAGTGACCCAGAGCCGGGATCAAACCTGGGACCTCGGCGCCGTGAGGCAGCAGTGCTAACCCACTGCGCCACCGTACTGCTCTCAGTTTCCTATTTAACTCTGAGCTGAGTTTCTGAGCCCTGCCTTAGCCACTCCATCATCAATTTATCAACCTCCAGAACATTACTGATCTGTGTCCCAGCTCAACCCACATGCTGTAACTGTGTCCGGGGACGACGACATCTGAGAGATTATTCTGACAATTCAATGCACGCTTCTAATCATCTCCCAAGTATTGTGCTGGGAATTAGTTGAAGTTTGAAGAGTATAGGGGCGGCGGGGGGGGGGGGGGGGGGGGGGGGATTGTTGTACCGTGGCAGGGGATGAGAGATGACCTTGTCAGGGGCGGAGAAGGAGGCCATCAGGGATGGGCTAGGTATAGGGTGGAATTAAGGAGGCGGGGGTTAAGTGAGGAAGATGACGGACGGCAGAGGGGATTGATTGCATAAGCCTCCGTTGGTAACGTGGAACGTCCGGGGACTGAGTGGGCCGGTTAAACGGTCGCGGGTGTTCGCGCACCTCAGGAGCCTGAAATGAAATGAAAATCGCTTATTGTCACAAGTAGGCTTCAAATGAAGTTACTGTGAAAAGCCCCTAGTCGCCACATTCCGGCACCTGTTCGGGGAGGCCGGTACGGGAATTGAACCGTGCTGCTGACCTGCCTTGGTCTGCTTTCAAAGCCAGCTCTTTAGCCCAGTGCTAAACCAGCCTGAAAGCAGGGACGGTCTTTCTGCAGGAGTCGTACCTCCGTGTGAAGGACCAGGTTAGGTTAAGGAAAGGGTGGGTCGGGCAGGTTTTTCCACTCCAGGTTTGATTCGAAATCGAGGGGTGTGGCGATTTTAATGAGCAAAAAAATGTGATTTGTGAGGGATTCGGGTGGGAGATATGTGATTGTGAGTGGGGCATTGGAAGGGGCACCGGTGGTGTTGGTAAATGTGTATGCCCCAAATTGGCATGATGTGGGTTTTATAAGGGGGTTGCCGACAGCAATCCCGGATTTGGCCACGTACCAGTTGATTATGGGAGGAGATTTTAACTGTGTCCTGGAGCCGAGGGTGGCTAGCTCGAGCCCCAGGTCGATGGGTAGGGTACGAATGGCAAGGGAGCTGGGGGGGGTTTATGGAGAGGATGGGTATGGTGGATCCATGGCACTTTCAGAACCCAGGGGAAGGGAGTGCTCCTTCTTTTCACACGTTTATAAGGTCTTTTTGAGGAGTAATATAAGATGTCTGTTGAATGTGGTGATGAATCCGTCGGGCGCTCTGGTACCGGAGGTGGTGGTGTCCATGGACATGGAGAATGCATTTGATTGGGTGGAGTGGTGGTACTTGTTCAAGGTTCTGGGAAGGTTTGGGTTTGGGCCAAGATTTGTGGCATGGGTGCGGTTGCTGTATGTGGCGCCAAGAGCGAGGGCGAGGACGAATGATATGAGCTCACGAAGCTTTTACTTACACAGGGGTATGAGGCAGGGGTGCCCGCTGTCGCCGCTGCTGTTTGCGCTGGCCATAGAGCCTTTGGCGATGGCTCTCAGGGGGTCGGCAGAGTGGCAGGAGATAATGAGGGGACAGAGGGAGCATCGGGTGTCGCTCAATGCCGATGACCTCTTGCTGTATGTTTCGGATCCGTTGGAGGTATGGGAAGGATTATGGGCCTGCTGGGAGGTTTGGGGGGTTCTCGGGATACAAGCTGAATGTAGGGAAAAGTGAGGTATTCCCGGTGAATGAGCTGGCACAGCGGGCTAATTTAGGGGGGATGCCATTTATGGTAGTGAGGGATAGGTTTAGGTACTTGGGGATTCAGGTAGCGAGGGAATGGACGGGGCTCCATTAGTGGAACTTAACAAAGCTGGTGGAGGAGGCCAGAGAGGATCTTAGGAGGTGGGATACGCTGCACTTAACGCTGGAAGGGAGGGTCCAAGTGGTGAAAATGAATATTCTGCCGAGGTTCTTGTTTATCTTTCAGACTCTCCCCATCTTTATACCAAAGGCCTTTTTTCGGAAAGTGGCACGATCATTTCTGACTTTGTATGGGCGGGGAAGGTACTGAGGGTGGGGAGGACCCTGCTACAGAGGCAGAGGCAGCAGGGGGGGGTTGGCGTTGCCAAACTTGCTTCATTATTATTGGGCGGTGAATGTGGACAAGGTACGGCGGTGGTGGGAAGGAGAAGGGGTAGAGTGGGTTAGGGTGGAGGAGGAATCTTGTAAGGGGTCTAGTTTGAGGGCTCTGGTGGCGGCAGCATTGCCAATGGCTCCGAGTAGGTATTCAGGGAGCCCAGTGGTGCAGTCCACGGTGAAGATATGGAATCAGCTGAGGAGGTGTTTTAGGGTGGAAGGGATGTCGGTGCTAACGCCGCTGTGCGAGCATCATGGGTTTGAGCCGGGGGGGGTGGATAGTGTATACAGGAGGTGGAGGGAAGTGGGCTGGTCAAGGTGAGGGATTTGTATTTGGAGGAAGGGTTCACCAGTCTGGAGGAGCTAAGGGAGAGGGTAGAGCTGTCGAGGGGGAATGAGTTCAGGTATCTGCAGGTTAGGGACTTTACGCAAAAGATCTGGAGGGGGTTCCCAAGTTACCGGGATACACCCTGCTGGAGCGACTGCTGCTCCCGGATGTGGAAGAGGAGGGATGAATTGGGGATATATATAAGTGGCTGGGGGAGCAGGGAGGCGAGCGGCTGGTGAAGATCAAGGAGAAATGGGAAGCGGAGTTGGGAGGGGAGATCAATTGGGGAGTATGGAGTGAGGCACTGCGAAGGGTAAACGGGACCTCCTCTTGTGCAAGGTTGAGCCTGATACAGTTTAAGGTGGTGCACAGGGTGCATATGACTCGGGCGAGAATGAGTGGGTTCTTTCAGGGAGTAGCAGATGAGTGTGAGAGGTGCGTGTGGGAGCCAGCGAATCTCACACACATGTTTTGAGGTTGTGAAAAATTGGGAAGATTCTGGGCGGGAGTGTTCGCGGTCTTAGCCAGGATAGTGGAGGAGGGAGTGGACCCGGACCCTTTGGTGGCGATATTTGGGGTTTCAGAGAAGCCGGAGCTGATGGAGAGGAGGAAGGCCGATGTCGTGGCCTTCGCCTCCCTGATTGCACGGCGGCGAATTTTGCTGGAGTGGCGGTCGGCATCGCCACCGGGGGTAGCGGCTTGGTTGGGCGACCTGTGCGACTTCCTGCGATTTAGAGAAGATAAAGTCTGAGTGAAGGGGCTCTTCAGGGGGGTTTGAGGAAAGGTGGGGGGTGTTTGTGACCGAGTTTGAGGGGCAGTTCATCACGGGGTGGGGGTGGGGGGGGGGGTGAAAAAGAGGAAAAATCTGTACAGACTGTATAGTTGATTGTTGGGGTGTTTATTTGCTGTAACCTGTTTTGATACATGTTTGTAATAAAATATATATTTTTTAAAAGGAACTCATCATCAGGATGTGCTGAGCTCTGTTGAGAGCACAGGCCCAGAGTTGATGATACGATGGAATGAAAGTTGCCACCTCCGGCCTGCTACACATTCACAAAGCAGTTGGTGTCTGCCTCAATGAGGACTACTTTGCCGGGTATGGGGAAAAAGCTTCAGTGTGGGATTAAGTTGAGCTAAAGAGCCGCCTTCGGAAAATCAGGCCAGTTGCACGGGTTTACGATTCCACCCCTTCCCGAAGTCTCCCGCACTGGGGGTTGGGATCTCCTCCAGTTCAGAGGCAAGTCAACCAGAGCTCCATGGAAAATATGATGTCCAACCGTGCACAGTAATAAAGTCACCAAGGAGGTCACCCTTTGTGGCTTAGTGTCAAATTCTGTTTGCTAATCCTGGGTATGAGGTACATAGAATGTCATTGTCCACAGTGCAGAGACAGGCCATTCGGCCCGTCTGGTCTATTCCAGTGAGCCGCTCGGGACTCTGTACCACCCCCAGTTTATCCAAACCTTTCTGCATATTCTTTTTTATCTGGAATGCTGAGATTGAGGAAGTGACTGTTACAGATACATTTATCAGAAGATAATAAGTCGGCTCCAAAGCTTAGGACTTGGCTCCTCCCTCTGCAACTGGGTCCTCGATTTTCTGACCAACAGACCACAATCAGTAAGAATGAACAACAACACCTCCTCCACAATAGTCCTCAACACCGGCGCCCCGCGAGGCTGCGTACTTAGCTCCCTACTCTACTCCCTGTACACACACGACTGCGTGGCAAAACTTGGTTCCAACTCCATCTGCAAGTTTCCTCATGATACGACCATCGAATAACGATGAGTCCGAATACAGGAGGGAGATACCCTATTGGAGTGGTGCAGCGACAACAATCTCTCCCTCAATGCCAGCAAAACTAAAGCAAAGTACTGTACACACCCCTGTCAGCATCAACGGGGCCGAGGCGGAAAGGTTTGACAGTGTCATGTGAGAGTACCTTTAAGAAATAGGTGTTTTTTATAAAATAGCTGTAGTGGATGTACCTTTAAGAAATGGGTGTTTATCAGATAGCTGCAGTGATGTCAGAGAGTGGGTGGAGCCGGGATGTCTGTGTGCTTTTACTTTAGCGTTGGGCTCGCAGCTACAGGGTGTTTTGTTTCGCTTTGCAGATTGGAAGCTGCGTCCAGCAAAGCCAGGTGGAATCCTGATTTCTTTCTGCATGAAAGGAATATCTTCAAATCACTTGCTAGTTTAAAAGTGCTGACTGCTCTCAGTAGTGAATTTAAACCTGATCCCTGTGTTAAAAAGGGCCTTTTGTCTTATGGATGTTTATAAGGAAAGATTAAGGTTTACTTCTAGAATATTGTATCTGTGGGAGGATTGGTGTTGATAGTTGTTTAGATGTTTACTGTGGGTTTATAAAGTGTTAACTGGTTTCGTAAATAAATATTGTTTTAATTTAAAAGTACTGTAGATCTTCTGTTGCATCACACCTGCAGAGTAGGCCCGTGTGTTTCCTCATAACCACAATCTAGTAAAAGTTGTGGGTCAGGTGAACTCCATGATACACTTTGGGGTTCTCGAAACCCTGGCCCAGAACAACAGTTTCAGATTCCTAGGGGTGCACATCTCCAAAAATCTGTCCTGGTCCACCCACGTCGACGCTACCACCAAGAAAGCACAACAGCGCCTATACTTCCTCAGGAAACGAAGGAAATTCGGCATGTCCACATTGACTCTTACCAACTTTTACAGATACACCATAGAAAGCATCCTACCGGGCTGCATCACAGCCTGGTATGGCAACTGCTCGGCCCAGGACCGCAAGAAACTTCAGAGAGTCGTGAACACCGCCCAGTCCATCACACGAACCTGCCTCCCATCCATTGACTCCATCTACACCTCCCGCTGCCTGGGGAAAGCGGGCAGCATAATCAAAGACCCCTCCCACCCGGCTTACTCTCTCTTCCAACTTCTTCCATCGGGCAGGAGATACAGAAGTCTGAGAACACGCACGAACAGACTCCAAAACAGCTTCTTCCCCACTGTCACCAGACTCCTAAATGACCCTCCTTATGGACTGACCTCATTAACACTACACCCTGTATGCTTCATCCGATGCCAGTGCTTATGTAGTTATATTGTGTATGTTGTGTTGCCCTATTATGTATTTCTTTTCTCTTCATGTACTGAATGATCTGTTTGAGCTGCTCGCAGAAAAATACTTTTCTTTATTGTTTAGAAAACATTTTATTGAAGCATTTATAATTTTTACAATTAAACATTCTAAACAGCAGAGTGGACGGACCCACTCAACAACATCACAATAACATTCCCAACACCCCCCCCCACCCTACCTCCTGACTTCCCTATCCTTATTCTACAATGCCGCGCTCCTCCCCCCCCCCGCCCCCCCCCCCCCCCCCCCCCTCTGCACCGCCCCCCCACCTCTTTCTGCTGACGGTCAGTTTGCCTTGAAGAAGTCGATGACCGGCTGCCATCTCCGAGCGAACCCCTGGATTGAACCCCTTACGGTGAACTTAATGTTCTCTAGCCTGAGAACCCCCGCCATGTCGCTGACCCACACCCTGGACGTTGGAGGCTCCGAGTCCCTCCATCCCAGCAACATCCGTCTCCAGGCCACCAGGGAGGCAAAGGCCAAAACGTCGGCCTCTCCCCCCCCCCCCCCCCCCGAACGGGCTCCCGGATCCTCCGATACCCCAAATATTGCCATCTCTGGGCCCACCCTCCCTTCCAGGACCTCTGACATGACATCCGCGAATCCCTGCCAGAATCCCGTCAGCCTCGGACACGCCCAGAACATATGTACATGGTTCGCCAGACTCCCCCACACCTATCCTCCAACTCCTCAAAAAACCTACTCATCCGGGCCACAGTCATGTGAGCCCCGTGGACCACCTTGAACTGGATCAGGCTCAGCCCACACAACAAGGATGCATTGACTCTCCTCAGGGCCTCCTTCCATAGCCCGACTTCCAACTCCCCTCCCAACTCTTTCTCCCACTTCCTCTTCACCTCCCCGATTGGGACCCCTCCCCACTCCATCAACTCCTTATATATTTCCGAGACCCTCCCCTCCCCAATCCTTCTTTTAGACATCACCTTATCCTGTAGTCCCCTTAGAGGGAGGCGAGGGAAGCGCGCGATCTGCCTTCGGACAAAATCCCGTACCTGCAGATACAAAATCCCTTCCCACTGGGTAACTCAAACTCCTCCTCCGGCTCCTCCAGGCTCGGGACCCCCTCCTCAATGAAGAGATCCCCAAATCTCTTAATCCCTGCCCGCTGCCACCTCCTAAAGCCCCCGTCCAGCCCCCACCCCGCTGCCACCTCCTAAAGCCCCCCCTCGCTGCCACCTCCTAAAGCCCCCGTCCAGCCCCCCCCGCTGCCACCTCCTAAAGCCCCCGTCCAGCCCCCCCCCGCTGCCACCTCCTAAAGCCCCCCCCCCGTTGCCACCTCCTAAAGCCCCCGTCCAGCCCCCCCCGCTGCCACCTCCTAAAGCCCCCGTCCAGCCCCCCCCCGCTACCACCTCCTAAAGCCCCCATCCAGCCCCCCCCCGCTGCCACCTCCTAAAGCCCCCATCCAGCCCCGCTGCCACCTCCTAAAGCCCCCCCCCGCTGCCACCTCCTAAAGCCCCCGTCCAGCCCCCCCCCCGCTACCACCTCCTAAAGCCCCCATCCAGCCCCCCCCCCGCTGCCACCTCCTAAAGCCCCCGTCCAGCCCCCCCCCGCTACCACCTCCTAAAGCCCCCATCCAGCCCCCCCCCGCTGCCACCTCCTAAAGCCCCCGTCCAGCCCCCCCCGCTACCACCTCCTAAAGCCCCCATCCAGCCCCCCCCCGCTGCCACCTCCTAAAGCCCCCATCCAGCCCCGCTGCCACCTCCTAAAGCCCCCCCCCGCTGCCACCTCCTAAAGCCCCCATCCAGCCCCCCCCTGCTGCCACCTCCTAAAGCTCCCATCCAGCCCCCCCCCGCTGCCACCTCCTAAAGCCCCCATCCAGCCCCCCCCGCTGCCACCTCCTAAAGCCCATCCCTGCTGCCACCTCCTAAAGCCCATCCCTGCTGCCACCTCCTAAAGCCCCCATCCAGCCCCCCCCCGCTGCCACCTCCTAAAGCCCCCGTCCAGCCCCCCCCCGCTACCACCTCCTAAAGCCCCCATCCAGCCCCCCCCCGCTGCCACCTCCTAAAGCCCCCATCCAGCCCCGCTGCCACCTCCTAAAGCCCCCCCCCGCTGCCACCTCCTAAAGCCCCCGTCCAGCCCCCCCCCGCTACCACCTCCTAAAGCCCCCATCCAGCCCCGCTGCCACCTCCTAAAGCCCCCCCCCGCTGCCACCTCCTAAAGCCCCCGTCCAGCCCCCCCCGCTGCCACCTCCTAAAGCCCCCATCCAGCCCCGCTGCCACCTCCTAAAGCCCCCCCCTGCTGCCACCTCCTAAAGCTCCCATCCAGCCCCCCCCCCGCTGCCACCTCCTAAAGCCCCCATCCAGCCCCCCCCGCTGCCACCTCCTAAAGCCCCCATCCAGCCCCGCTGCCACCTCCTAAAGCCCCCCCCTGCTGCCACCTCCTAAAGCTCCCATCCAGCCCCCCCCCTGCTGCCACCTCCTAAAGCTCCCATCCAGCCCCCCCCCCGCTGCCACCTCCTAAAGCCCCCATCCAGCCCCCCCCGCTGCCACCTCCTAAAGCCCCCATCCAGCCCCGCTGCCACCTCCTAAAGCCCCCCCCTGCTGCCACCTCCTAAAGCCCCCATCCAGCCCCCCCCCCCGCTGCCACCTCCTAAAGCCCCCATCCAGCCCCGCTGCCACCTCCTAAAGCCCCCCCCCGCTACCACCTCCTAAAGCCCCCATCCAGCCCCCCCCCGCTGCCACCTCCTAAAGCCCCCATCCAGCCCCCCCCGCTGCCACCTCCTAAAGCCCCCATCCAGCCCCGCTGCCACCTCCTAAAGCCCCCCCCTGCTGCCACCTCCTAAAGCTCCCATCCAGCCCCCCCCCCGCTGCCACCTCCTAAAGCCCCCATCCAGCACCCCCCCCCGCTGCCACCTCCTAAAGCCCCCATCCAGCCCCCCCCGCTGCCACCTCCTAAAGCCCCCATCCAGCCCCCCCCCCCGCTGCCACCTCCTAAAGCCCCCATCCAGCCCCCCCCCCCGCTGCCACCTCCTAAAGCCCCCATCCAGCCCCCCCCCGCTGCCACCTCCTAAAGCCCCCATCCAGCACCCCCCCGCTGCCCCCTCCTAAAGCCCCCATCCAGCCCCCCCCCGCTGCCACCTCCTAAAGCCCCCCCGCTGCCATCTCCTAAAGCCCCCATCCAGCCCCCCCCGCTGCCACCTCCTAAAGCCCCCCCCGCTGCCATCTCCTAAAGCCCCCATCCAGCCCCCCCCCATGCTGCCACCTCCTAAAGCCCCCATCCAGCCCCCCCCACGCTGCCCCCTCCTAAAGCCCCCCCGCTGCCCCCTCCTAAAGCCCCCATCCAGCCCCCCCTGCTGCCACCTCCTAAAGCCCCCATCCAGCCCCCCCCGCTGCCACCTCCTAAGGCCCCCATCCAGCCCCCCCCCGCTGCTACCTCCTAAAGCCCCCCCCCGCTGCCACCTCCTAAAGCCCCCATCCAGCACCCCCCCGCTGCCACCTCCTAAAGCCCCAGTCCAGCCCCCCCCGCTGCCACCTCCTAAAGCCCCCCCCCCGCTGCCACCTCCTAAATCTCCATGATCCCAGCCTTCCCCCCCCCAACGGGTCTGTTATGTAAAGGAGCAAGTCGTCCGCGTAGAGTGAGACCCTATGTTCCACCCCCCCTTCATTATCCCCGCCAGATGTTCAATGGCATAAGGGCCATTGCCAAGGGCTCTATGGCCAGGGCAAACAGTAGTGGGGCGAGCGGACATCCCTGTCTTGTCCCCCTACTCAAACTAAAATATTCTGATCGAACCCGGTTTGTCCTTACATTCGCTACCGGTGCCTGATATAGCAACCAGACCCAATCCACGTATCCCTGCCCGAACCCGAATCTTCCCAGGGCACCCCACAGGTACTTCCACTCCACCCGATCAAAGGCCTTCTCTGTGTCCATGGCCACCACCACCTCGACCTCGCGCCCCTCCACAGGCATCATTATCACATTTAGGAGCCGTCTTATATTGGACGGCAGGTGTTGTCCCTTCACAAATCCCGTCTGGTCCTCCCCTATTATCCCCGGAACACAATCCTCTACACGTGTGGCCAGGATCCTTGCCAGCAATTTCACATCCACATTTAGCAGGGAGATTGGCCTATACGACCCACAGCTCTCCGGATCCTTATCCCGCTTCAGAATAAGAGAAATCGATGCCTGTGATAACGTTGCGGGGAGCACTCCCAGCTCCTTCGACTCAGTAAAAACCTTTACCAGGAATGGCCCAATTTATATAGTTCACTATAAAATTCCCAAAACACATCATTCACCCCCGGCCGGTCCACAACCGCCTTCCCCCCTGTATCCTTTACTTTCCCAATCTCTCTCGCTGCCTCCTGCTTCCTCAGCTGATGCACCAGCATCCTCCTGGCTTTTTCCCTGTATTCATACACCGCCCCCTTCACCCTCCTGTAAGATTTCGCCTACCAGCCTGTCCAACTCTGCCCGTTCAGCCTTCTCCTTATGGGCCCGTATCGAAATGAGTTCCCCCCTGATTACCGCCTTCAGTGCCTCCCACACCCCCCCTGCCGAGATCCCACTCGTGTCATTGATCCTTATGTATCCCCGAATGGCCTCCCTCATCCGCTCGCACACTGCCTCCTCCACTAGCAGCCCTACATCTAACCTCCATTGCGGCCGCTGGGTCTTTCCTTTGCTAACCTGCAGGTCCACCCAGTGTGGGGTGCGGTCTGACACCACAATTGCTGAATATTCAGTATCCACCACCTCGGCCAGCAGCGTTTTGTCCAACAGAAATCTATCCGGGAGTACACCTTATGCACATGGGAGTAAAATGAAAACTCCTTGGCGTCCCACGTCACCGTGGGTCCACCCCTCCCATGCGCTCCATAAACCCCCGTAGCTCTTTTGCCATAGCTGCCACCTTTCTGGACCTGGAACTCGACCGGTCCAGTCTCGGATCCAGGACCCTGTTAAAGTCTCCCCCCATAATCAGTCGATGTGAATCCAGGTCCGGGATCTTCCCTAGCACCCTCCTCACGAACTCGGCATCATCCCAGTTTGGGGCACATATATTCACCAATACCACGGCTATTCCCTCCAGCTTCCCACTAACCATGATGAATCTACCCCCCCCCACCCCGGTCCGCCTCTATCTTCCCCACCTCGAATGCCACCCTTTTATTGACCAGGGTGCCACCCCCCCTCATTTTAAAGTCCAATCCCGAATGGAAAACCTGTCCGACCCATCCCTTCCTCAACCTAACTTGATCCCCCGCCTTCAATTGTATCTCCTGCAACATGGGCAGTATCCTCAAGGTGTGCGAACACACGGGTCCATTTAGCCCGCGAACGTTCCACGCGACCGGCCTAGTCGGGGTGGGGGGGTGGGGGGGGGGGGGGGGGAGGGCACCCCCCCACCCCCCCCCCCCCGCCGGTCAGCCATAACCGCTCCTGGGCCAGTCCTTGGCCCATGAGAAAAATACTTTTCACTGTACCTCGGAGCACAGGACAACAAACAAACCCAATTCAATGCTGATCCGGTGAGGTGAAGAATAAAAGGCCTTGCATTTACGTAGCACCTTTCATGATCACCAGACATTGCTAAGTGTTCGAAGCCAATTAAATACCTTGGAGAGTAGTCACTGTTGTAATGGAGGTTACACAGGGGCCAATCTGTGCACCAGGAATAATAATATTAACCTGATCATTTGTTTATCTGATGCTAATTTGGGGATAAAGTGGAGACGAGGCGGGTGTGGAACACAGACCTTCTCCATAAATATATTAATGCTATTTGTCTGTGGTAGTGAGCTCCACATTCTCACCACTATGTCAGCAAAGAGGTTTCCCCGATTACATTTATTATTGACGGTCTCCTATTGACAATCCCACCGGGTTCTGGTCCCTCCCGAGAGGTGGGAGCAACTTTCATCACTTTAAACATGCCCATCAGGTCAGCCTCGAGGGAAAAGAGTCTCCGTGTGATGTGTTGGGTGTTCTGGATCACAACCAGGTCACCAACACTGGAAGTGGTGCAACTCTATTTTATTATAACGTTAACTATATTAACATACTTGAACTGTGGGTAAATGCAATACCAGCTTTAACTGTTGGCCCTTGCCTAGTCCTAACCAGGTGATGCACTCAGCACATGGTGAATGTCTGTGTTGCAGGCTGTGAGCTCTGTGCTCCGAGCTGGCTGCTACTAGAATGAGCGGGAACTCTCCTGACCCCTGTCTTTATAGTGCGTGTGCTCTCACTGGTGATTGGCTGCGGTGTTGTGTATGTTGATTGGTTCCACTGTGTGTCCATCAGTGTGTGTCTGCACCATGATATACTGGTGTATATTATGACATCCCCCCTTTTATATAAAGAACATGTGCCTGCGTGACAATAAATATCGTGTAGTGAATGTACCTGACTATGTGTGTGCGTGTTATTTACATGACTATGTACACGAGGCTAATCTATTTACACGGGAAGGTGCCTGGTGCAGAGAAATAGGGTGTCACACCAACAACGAAATGAACATTATATACAAACTACTGGAACGATGAAACAGGATAACAGAACAGATCAAAGAGTCCAACATCGTAAAACTCGTAAGTCAAGTCTCTGAGGTGGGCGACGGATTCTGGTTGACCGTCAGGGTGGCACACCATTCGTCGTCTGGATCAATGCTGTGCACCGACAGCGGCTGGTGGTTTTGATTCGGGGACAGCCTGTTCTTTGTTATAACAGCGACTCGAAAAGGCTCCCTCGGGTCCTCGGTGTCACTGATCTGCAGGAAGTCGGAATCGGACTTGGTGAACATGGGTTGAATTGCCCAAACGTTCCTGCGAGGCTGGCTGAAGCGATGTGAATTGGCAGGCTGAGCTGCTCGACAGCAGGCAGCATAGTGGCCAAGTCTGCCACATCGTAGGCATTGTCGAGATTTTGCAGGGCATTGCCGCTTTAAATGGGCGGAGCCACAGTTGCCGCACGTCGTGACGTCAGTACGCTCGTTGCACCACCGCGCATGCGCGGTGCGGTCCTGCGTGGTGCGCGCCTGCACATCACGTTCCTCCAAATCACCGTCCCCTCGTTTGGCACATACAAGCGCGGGAGGCCGCGAAAAGCGCGAAATGGCCACCCTCATCCAGGCTGCAGCCTTGGAGGTGTCAATTGTTTGGACCCGTTCCGCCTCGTGGGGACCTTGCCGCGCCGTTTCAGCCGCCTGTATGTGGGAGTACCGGCTGGTGGCATTTTCATGCAGGGCACAGGTCTCGATGGCAGTCGCTAGGGTGAGTTGCTTAATTTCGAGGAGCTGCTGACGCAGGGTGTCCGACAGAACACCAAATACGATCTGGTCGCGTATCATGGAGTCGGAGGTGGGCCCGTAGCCGCAGGACTGCGCAAGGATGCGGAGGTGTGTTAAAAAGGATTGGAAAGGCTCGTCCTTACCCTGCAAGCGCTGCTGGAACAGGTACCTTTCGAAGCTTTCATTGGCCTCTATGCTGAAGTGGGTATCGAATTTGAGGAGAACCGTTTGTACTTTGTCTTTTCCTCGTCGTCTGCGAATGTGAGGGAGTTGAAGATGTGGATGGCGTGTTGCCCGGCCGTGGAGAGGAGCAGAGCAATCTTCCTGGTGTCCGAGGCGTTCTCCCTGTCCGTGGCTTCGAGGAAGAGCTGGAAGCGCTATTTAAAAATCTTCCAATTGACCCCGGGATTGCCGGCGATGCGGAGCGGCGGCGGTGGGTTGATGTTCTCCATACTTCAGGATGCCGGAATGCTGATTAGTTGCAGGTGGGTCTCAGAAGTGCTCATATGCAACCACTCCTTGTACCATGTGTTGGGTGTTCTGGATCACAAACAGGTCACCAACACTGGAAGTGGTGCAACTCTATTTTATTATAAGGTTAACTATATTAACATACTTGAACTGTGGGTAAATGCAATACCAGCTTTAACTGTTGACCCTTGCCAAGTCCTAACCAGGTGATGCACTCAGCACATGGTGAATGTCTGTGTTGCAGGCTGTGAGCTCTGTGCTCCGAGCTGGCTGCTACTAGAATGAGTGGGAACTCTCCTGTCCCCTATCTTTATAGTGCGTGTGCTCTCACTGGTGATTGGCTGCGGTGTTGTGTATGCTGATTGGTCCCACTGCATGTCCATCAGTGTGTGTCTGCACCATGATATACTGTGTATATTATGACACTGTGTTTTCCGCTTTCCCCGAGGATTGTACCGTCACTGTGCGATGGGAAAGTGTTGCACCAGATATATCCGCTCCAATGAAGCCAGTCCATCCACCGTCAGAACTTTATAAATCAGGGTATGTTTTATTTTGAACTGAAAGTTGAGGATGTGAATAGTCCACACCCTCACAGGGTTTCTGGATTCACACTGTCAGCTTCAACTCCCCACTCAAACCACGCAACAGTTCCATTTGCTGTTTTATTCTGCAGTTCTGCAAGGAAGGGGCGATTTGCCTTGATGTAAAAGCACTGGTAACATTGCGCTGTCTCAAATTGTTTCATTGCCACTGATACCCTGTTGACAGAGCTGCAAGTGTTACCTGGGACTGGGTGTGAAACACTCAGCCCTGATTCACTAACTTTATCCCCACACATTTCATTCATCTACAGTCATTTATATTCACCCCTCTGAAAGAGGTTACCATGTTTTAAAATCTTTATACATTTAGTTGTTTCTCTTCTAAAAATTTGACGAAGCATCACTCTGTACCTGTCCTGGGAGTGTTTGATGGGGACAGTGTAGAGGGAGCTTTACTCTGTATCTAACCCCGTGCTGTACCTGTCCTGGGAGCGTTTGATGGGGACAGTGTAGAGGGAGCTTTACTCTATCTAACCCCGTGCTGTACCTGTCCTGGGAGTGTTTGATGGGGACAGTGTAGAGGGAGCTTTACTCTGTATCTAACCCCGTGCTGTACCTGTCCTG
The DNA here is from genome assembly GCF_047496885.1 of Scyliorhinus torazame. Lineage (NCBI taxonomy): Eukaryota > Metazoa > Chordata > Chondrichthyes > Carcharhiniformes > Scyliorhinidae > Scyliorhinus > Scyliorhinus torazame. The sequence goes on along the minus strand of NC_092708.1, from coordinate 397,691,266 downwards.
GGAGTGTTTGATGGGGACAGTGTAGAGGGAGCTTTACTCTGTATCTAACCCCGTGCTGTACCTGTCCTGGGAGTGTTTGATGGGGACAGTGTAGAGGGAGCTTTACTCTGTATCTAACCCCGTGCTGTACCTGTCCTGGGAGTGTTTGATAGGAACAGTGTAGAGGGAGCTTTACTCTGTATCTAACCCTGTGCTGTACCTGTCCTGGGAGTGTTTGATGGGTACAGTGTAGAGGTAGCTTTACTCTGTATCTAACCCTGTGCTGTACCTATCTGGGAGTGTTTGGTGGGGACAATCTAGAGGGAGCTTTACTCTGTATCTAACCCCGTACTGTACCTGTCCTGGGAGTGTTTGATGGGGACAGTGTAGAGGTAGCTGTACTCTGTATCTAACCCCGTGCTGTACCTGTCCTGGGAGTGTTTGATAGGGACAGTGTAGAGGGAGCTTTACTCTGTATCTAACCCTGTGCTGTACCTGTCCTGGGAGTGTTTGATGGGTACAGTGTAGAGGTAGCTTTATTCTGCATCTAACCCCGTGCTGTACCTGTCCTGGGAGTGTTTGATGGGGACAGTGTAGAGGTAGCTGTACTCTGTATCTAACCCCGTGCTGTACATGTCCTGGGAGTGTTTGATAGGGACAGTGTAGAGGGAGTTTTACTCTGTATCTAACCCTGTGCTGTACCTGTCCTGGGAGTGTTTGATGGGTACAGTGTAGAGGTAGCTTTACTCTGTACCTAACCCTGTGCTGTACCTGTCTGGGAGTGTTTGGTGGGGACAATCTAGAGGGAGCTTTACTCTGTATCTAACCCCGTACTGTACCTGTCCTGGGAGTGTTTGATGGGGAGTGTAGAGGGAGCTTTACTCTGTATCTAACCCCGTGCTGTACCTGTCCTGGGAGTGTTTGATGAGACAGTGTAGAGGGAGCTTTACTCTGTATCTAACCCTGTGCTGTACCTGTCCTGGGAGCATTTGATGGGTACAGTGTAGAGGTAGCTTTACTCTGTATCTAACCCTGTGCTGTACCTGTCTGGGAGTGTTTGGTGGGGACAGTGTAGAGGAAGCTTTACTCTGTATCTAACACCGTGCTGTACCTGTCCTGGGAGTGTTTGATAGGAACAGTGTAGAGGGAGCTTTACTCTGTATCTAACCCTGTGCTGTACCTGTCCTGGGAGTGTTTGATGGGTACAGTGTAGAGGTAGCTTTACTCTGTATCTAACCCTGTGCTGTACCTGTCTGGGAGTGTTTGGTGGGGACAATCTAGAGGGAGCTTTACTCTGTATCTAACCCCGTGCTGTACCTGTCCTGGGAGTGTTTGATAGGGACAGTGTAGAGGGAGCTTTACTCTGTATCTAACCCTGTGCTGTACCTGTCCTGGGAGTGTTTGATGGGTACAGTGTAGAGGTAGCTTTACTCTGTATCTAACCCCGTGCTGTACCTGTCCTGGGAGTGTTTGATGGGGACAGTGTAGAGGTAGCTGTACTCTGTATCTAACCCCGTGCTGTACATGTCCTGGGAGTGTTTGATAGGGACAGTGTAGAGGGAGCTTTACTCTGTATCTAACCCTGTGCTGTACCTGTCCTGGGAGTGTTTGATGGGTACAGTGTAGAGGTAGCTTTACTCTGTATCTAACCCTGTGCTGTACCTGTCTGGGAGTGTTTGGTGGGGACAATCTAGAGGGAGCTTTACTCTGTATCTAACCCCGTACTGTACCTGTCCTGGGAGTGTTTGGTGGGGACACTGTAGAGGGAGCTTTACTCTGTATCTAACCCCGTGCTGTACCTGTCCTGGGAGTGTTTGATGAGACAGTGTAGAGGGAGCTTTACTCTGTATCTAACCCTGTGCTGCACCTGTCCTGGGAGCGTTTGATGGGTACAGTGTAGAGGTAGCTTTACTCTGTATCTAACCCTGTGCTGTACCTGTCTGGGAGTGTTTGGTGAGTACAGTGTAGAGGAAGCTTTACTCTGTATCTAACCCCGTGCTGTACCTGTCCTGGGAGTGTTTGATGGGGACAGTGTAGAGGGAGCTTTACTCTGTATCTAACCCCGTGCTGTAGCTGTCCTGGGAGTGTTTGATGGGGACAGTGTAGAGGGAGCTTTACTCTGTATCTAACCCCGTGCTGTAGCTGTCCTGGGAGTGTTTGATGGGGACAGTGTAGAGGAAGCTTTACTCTGTATCTAACCCCGTGCTGTACCTGTCCTGGGAGTGTTTGATGGGGACAGTGTAGAGAGAGCTTTACTCTGTATCTAACCCTGTGCTGTACCTGTCCTGGGAGTGTTTGATGGGGACAGTGTAGAGGGAGCTTTACTCTGTTTCTAACCCCATGCTGAACCTGTCCTGGGAGTGTAAGATGGGGACAATGTAGAGGTAGCTTTACTCCATATCTAACCCTGTGCTGTACTTGTCCTAGGAGTGTTTGATGGGGCAGTGTAGAGGGAGCTTTACTCTGTATCTAACCCGGTGCTGTACCTATCCTGGGAGTGTTTAATGGGGACAGTGTAGAGGGAGCTTTACTCTGTATTTAACCCCGTGCTGTACCTGTCCTGAGTGTGTTTGATGGGGACAGTGTAGAGGGAGCTTTACTCTGTATCTAACCCCATGCTGTACCTATCCTGGGAGTGTTTAATGGGGACAGTGTAGAGGGAGCTTTACTCTGTATCTGACCCCGTGCTATACCTGTCTTGGGAGTGTTTGATGGGTGCAGTGTAGAGGGAGTCTTATTCTGTATTTAACCCCGTGCTGTCCATGTCCTGGGAGTGCTTAATGGGGACACTGTAGAGGGAGATTTACTCTGTATCTAACCCCGTGCTGTCCCTGTCCGGGGAGTGTTGATGGGTGCAGTGTAGAGGGAGCTTTATTCTGTATCTAACCCCCTGCTGTACCTGTCCTGGGAGTGTTTGATGGGGACAGTGTAGAGGGAGCTTTACTCTGTATCTAACCCCGTGCAGTATCTGTCCTGGGAGTGTTTGATGGGGACAGTGTAGAGGGAGCTTTACTCTGCACCTAACTCCGTGCTGTACCTGTCCTGGGAGTGTTTGATGAGGACAGCGTAGAGGGAGCTTTACTCTGTATCTAACCCCGTGCTGTACCTGTCCTGTGAGTGTTTGATGGGGGACAGTGTAGAGGGAGCTTTACTCTGTATCTAACCCCCTGCTGTACCTGTCCTGGGAGTGTTTGATGGGGACAGTGTAGAGTGAGCTTTATTCTGTATCCAACCCCCTGCTGTACTTGTCCTGGGAGTGTTTGATGGGGACAGTGTAGAGGGAGCTTTACTCTGTATCTAACCCCGTGCTGTACCTGTCCTGGGAGTGTTTAATGAGGACAGTGCCCCGTGCTGTACCTGTCCTGGGAGTGTTTGATGAGGACAGTGTAGAGGGAGCTTTATTCTGTATCTAACCCCCTGCTGTACCTGTCCTGGGAGTGTTTGATGTGGACAGTGTAGAGGGAGATTTACTCTGTATCTAAACCCGTGCTGTACCTGTACTGGGAGTGTTTGATGTAGACTGTGTAGAGGGAGCTTTACTCTGTATCTAACCCCCATGCTGTCCCTGTCCTGGGAGTGTTTGATGGGGATAGTGTAGAGGGAGCTTTACTCTGTATCTAACGCCGTGCTGTCCCTGTCCTGGGAGTGTTTGATGGGGATAGTGTAGAGGGAGCTTTACTCTGTATCTAACCCCGTGCTGTACCTGTCCTGGGAGTGTTTGATGGGGATAGTGTAGAGGGAGCTTTACTCTGTATCTAACCCCATGCTGTCCCTGTCCTGGGAGTATTTGATGGGGATAGTGTAGAGGGAGCTTTACTCTGTATCTAACCCCGTGCTGTACCTGTCCTGGGAGTGTTTGATGGGGACAGTGTAGAGGGTGCTTTACTCTGTATCTAACCCCGTGCTGTACCTGTCCTGGGAGTGTTTGATGGGGACAGTGTAGAGGGAGCTTTACTCTGTATCTAACCCCGTGCTGTACCTGTCCTGGGAGTGTTTGAAGAGGACAGTGTAGAGGGAGCTTTCTTCTGTATCTAACCCCGTGCTGTACCTGTCCCGGGAGTGTTTGATGGGGAAAGTGTAGAGGGAGCTTTACTGTGTATCTAACCCTGTGCTGTACCTGTCCTGGGAGTGTTTGATGGAGACAGTGTAGAGGGAGGTTTACTCTGTATCTAACCCCGTGCTGTACCGGTCCTGGGAGTGTTTGATGGGGACAGTGTAGATTTATTCTGAAATTTATTACAGTCCCAGTATTAACCTCTGAAATGTATTAATGACAGGATGAAGAACAAAAAGAGAATTTGCAAATGGAGTTAAATAATTTTATGCAATTAACATTACACAGTTTTTATATATCCATCTTTCACATTCGATGCTGCATGTTTATGAATCTGTAGCATTAAAAATATACATTGATCAGTTCTGTGATCTGCCTGTAGTAACGGTTCAATGTTGTGTGTAAACTGATTCCCCACGGGGACGCCTGGGACGGATGGGGTTTCCCCCGATTGGGAGACACGGACATTATTTGCTCCAAGGTGATAGACGGCGATCGAATATCTCAGTTAATACCCAGCAGGGTCCCAGAATAATGTGCACGGATACACAGGCTGCAGCAACTGAGAAACCAGGACGGAGGGTGGGAGGGGCAGGGTGAGGAGGGTCAGAGTGAGGAGGGTCAGAGTGAGGAGGGACAGAGTGAGGAGGGGCAGAGTGAGGAGGGGAGGAGGGACAGAGTGAGGAGGGAGGAGGGTCAGAGTGAGGAGGGTCAGAGTGAAGAGGGTCAGAGTGAGGAGGGACAGAGTGAGGAGGGGCAGAGTGAGGAGGGACAGAGTGAGGAGGGGAGGAGGGGCAGAGTGAGGAGGGGAGGAGGGTCAGAGTGAGGAGGGAGGAGGGTCAGAGTGAGGAGGGGAGGAGGGTCAGAGTGAGGAGGGAGGAGGGTCAGAGTGAGGAGGGTCAGAGTGAGGAGGGGAGGAGTGAGGAGGGACAGAGTGAGGAGGGGCAGAGTGAGGAGGGAGGAGGGTCAGAGTGAGGAGGGAGGAGGGTCAGAGTGAGGAGGGAGGAGGGTCAGAGTGAGGAGGGAGGAGGGTCAGAGTGAGGAGGGAGGAGGGTCAGAGTGAGGAGGGAGGAGGGTCAGAGTGAGGAGGGAGGAGGGTCAGAGTGAGGAGTGAGGAGGGTCAGAGTGAGGAGGGACAGAGTGAGGAGGGGAGGAGGGACAGAGTGAGGAGGGGCAGAGTGAGGAGAGACAGAGTGAGGAGGGGAGGAGGGGCAGAGTGAGGAGGGGAGGAGGGACAGAGTGAGGAGGGACAGAGAGAGGTGGGGAGGAGGGACAGAGTGAGGAGGGACAGAGTGAGGAGGGGCAGAGTCAGGAGTGACAGAGTGAGGAGGGGACAGAGTGAGGAGGGGAAGAGGGACAGAGTAAGGAGGGACAGAGTGAGGAGGGGAGGAGGGACAGAGTGAGGAGGGTCAGAGTGAGGAGGGGTCAGAGTGAGGAGGGACAGAGAGAGGAGGGGAGGGGGGACAGAGTGAGGAGGGACCGAGTGAGGAGGGTGCAGGGTGGGGAGGGGTGGAGGGGCAGGGTGAGGAGGGGAGGAGGGGCAGGGTGAGGAGGGGAGGAGGGGCAGGGTGAGGAGGGGAGGAGGGAGGAGGAGAGGAGGGGCAGGGTGGGGAGGGAGGCGGAGGCAGGGTGAGGAGGGGAGGAGTGGGAGGGGAGGAGGGGGCAGGGTGGGGAGGGGAGGAGGGAAGGCTGGGGAGGGAGGAGGGGGCAGGGTGGGGAGGGGGCCGGGTGGGGAGGGAGGAGGGGAGGGGGCAGGGTGGGGAGGGGAGGAGGGGGCAGGGTGGGAGGGGAGTGGGGGCAGGGTGGGGAGGGGAGGAGGGGGCAGGGTGGGAAGGGAGGAGGGGCAGGGTGGGGAGGGGAGGAGGGGGCAGGGTGGGGAGGGGAGGGGGGGCAGGGTGGGGAGGGGAGGGGGGGCAGGGTGGGGAGGGGAGGAGGGGGCAGGGTGGGGAGGGGAGGGGGGGCAGGGTGAGGAGGGGAGGAGGGGGCAGGGTGGGGAGGGGAGGGGGGGCAGGGTGGGGAGGGGGGGCAGTGTGGGGAGGGGAGGGGGGGCAGGGTGGGGAGGGGGGGCAGGGTGGGGAGGGGAGGAGGGGGCAGGGTGGGGAGGGGGGGCAGGGTGGGGGAGGGGAGGGGGGGCAGGGTGGGGAGGGGAGGAGGGGGCGGGGTGGGGAGGGGAGGGGAGGGGGGGCAGGGTGGGGGGGGAGGGGGGGCAGGGTGGGGGAGGGGAGGGGGGGCAGGGTGGGGAGGGGGGGCAGGGTGGGGAGGGCAGCGGTAACATGAGAAGGGGGGTGTTGGGGAGGCAGGGTGGGGGTGACGTGCTCGGGGGGGGGGGGGGGGGGGGGGGCTGACTGAACGGGTGTCAGTTTAGCCCCTATGAGCCGTGTTGACGAGCCTGCAGGGACCGGATTAGTGAACTGGGACCGGGATGTCCACAAAACTCTCGTCACTGGACAGGAACCATCAGCTTGTCCCCAGGCGGCCTAGCGCGGGTCAGAGGCCACTTGTAATGGCAACAATCAGGAGAGGTGAGAGGTGAGAGGCCAGCATGTGGTCTCGGTCAAGAGGCTGTTTCACCGGGCTCTGAGCTCCATGGTGGGAGAGAGAGGGAGAGGGGGACGGAAGCCTCCAGACTCGGGTGGAGCTGGAGGCCTGAGCGCGGGATTAATTCCAGCACCGAGTGGCCTTTTTCTGTGGTGTATATTCCACATAATCCAACCGGCATTCAGCATGGAGCATATCAGACGGGAAAATGTTGCCTCTTCACCGCCACTGGATCCTGTGCCTCCCCACACCTGATTGGTGAGGCCGCGATGCTTCTGTAGTCGAATATCCTGCCCCCAACACTGACCCTCCAGGAGTGGTGAGGGTTGAAGAAAGTGGGAAGGAGCAGCTGAATATGATGCAGAAATAGATTCTCTGATGTGAATTTAGTGAGAGGCAGATAGTGTCTGTGTGAGTGCAGGGTCCCCATGTCATTGCTACAACATACTGCCGGCTATAGTCACACACCTGGAAAATCAACAACATTTTACAGCAACAGCAACAAAAGAAACTCAATGCACAAAATAAAGAGCCAGGACGCAGCTGGAGACCTGTGGTGACTCCATCGCACCACTCATTATCTCGTTCCCTTGCTCCTTCAATCCCCTGCCTCGTGCACTGCCCCTCGCTTCACACCCTCTCATTTCACTCCCCTCCCTCTCGCTCCCAATCAACCTCCTTCCCTCTTCCCCCACAACTCAACCTCTTCCCCCCCCCCCCTCCTTTGAGCTCTCACTCACAGCCCTCGTAAACAGTAACACTCGATCATGTGGAGTCTCAGGGTGGGGTCTGGGAGGTGAAGCAGATAGTCTTTAATACGTAACAATTGGCACTTCAAGATTCTGGAGATGTTCAATTGTGTAAAAACAATGCTGTATGTGCGCGTATGCGTACGAGAGCGTTTCGATGTGGGTCTGTGTGTGTGGGAGAGTGTATGTCTGTGAGAGTGTGTCTCTGTATTTGTGAGTGTGTGAGTGTCTGTATCTGTGTGGGTGTATGTGTGAGACGGAGTGTGTATTTGTGTTTGTGTGTGTGGATCGCAGTGTGTGTGTGTGTGTGAGAGTGTGTGCCTGTGTCTCTGTGTATGTATGTGTGTGTATCTGGGTGTGTGAGAATGTGTATTTGTATGTGTGAGTCTACATGTCTGAGTGTGTGTGTGAGTGCATATGTCAGTGTGAGTGTGTGTATTGGTATGTGTGTATTGTGTGTGTGTCGGTTTGTGTATTGATGTGTGTGTATCTAAGTGTCGAAACAATATCTAAACAAATTATCTATGTTTTATATTATTTGGTTATGGAATGTGAGACACATATCCTTATTTGCCCCTGAGAAGGTGGTGGTGAGCTGCCTTCTTGAGTCTCTGCAGTCCATGTGGTGTAGGTACACCCACAGTGCTGTTAGGGAGGGAGTTCCAGGATGTTGCCCCAGCGACAGTGAAGGAACGGCCGATATATTTCCAAGTCAGGGTGGTGAGTGACTCGGAGGGGAACCTCCAGGCGGTGGGGTTCCCAGGTATCTGCTGCTCTTGTCGTTCTAGATGTCAGTGATTTGGAAGTTGCTGATGTAAGTTGCTACAGTGCATCTTGTAGATGGTACACATGGCTGCCACTATGATTGTGCTAAAAAGATAATGTAATAATTGTGGGAGACTTGAATCTTCATATGGACTGGACCAAGCAAATTGACAAGAGTGGTCTAGAAGATGAGTTTGTGGAAATTATTTGTGACAGTTTCATGGAACAGTACATTGTGGAACGGACTAGTGATGAAGCTATCTTAGATCTAGTATTGTGTAATGAAGCAGGGTTAATTACTAATGCATAGTAAAAGATCCACAGGAAATAGCGATCATAACACTATTGACTTCCATGTTAAGTTGGAAAGCAAAATGCTCCAATCAAAAATAAGAATCTCAATATTAAATAAGACAATTACATAGGTATGGGGTTAATCACTCAGGTGAATTGGGTAAATAGACTAAAAGGATTGGAATTAAATGAACAATGTGAAGCATGTAACAAAACAATTTAAAATGTTCAACAGAAATAAATTCCCCTCAGGAAGAAGGGCCCATCCGTGACTCACTCTGGAAGTTAAGGAGAGTATTCAATTTTTTTAAACGTTCATCAGGTTGCAAAGAATGAGGATTGGGAGCAGAGGGCCAACAAAAAGTTAATAAATAGGGAAAAGAGTAAACTAGTCAGGAATATAAAAGCAGATTGCAAGAACATTTACAAGTACATATTACAGAGAGCGAGGAAATGGCTGAGGCATTGTGTCTGTCTTCACACTTCAGAATTAAAAAAAAATAAAAAAATTTAGAGTACCCAATTAAGGAGCAATGTAGTGTGGCCAATCCACCTACCCTGCACATCTTGGGTTGTGGGGGCGAAACCCATGCAAACACGGGGAGAATGTGCAAACTCCACACGGACAGTGACCCAGAGCTGGAATCGAACCTGGGACCTCGGCGCCGTGAGGCAGCAGTGCTAACCACTGTGCCACCCTGCTGCCCTATACTTCAGAAATCAACAATAACTTTAGAGAATAATAAGAGTGAGGAAATTAAAGAAAACAATATCGGCAAAGGAAACTGACCGGAGCAAATTAAGGAACTAAAATGTATCCAATCCCCAGACCTGCTGAGTCTAGGATACTAAAGGAGATAGCGGCGGAGACAGTGGATGGGCTACCTCTGATTTCCCAAAATTCCCCAGATTCTGGAACAGCCCCAGAAAATTGCAAAATTAGCAAACGTGGCACTGCTATCCAAGAAAGGAGGGGGAGAGAAAACATGCCAGTTGGCCTGACATCATTCACTGGGAAACCACTGGGATTTATTATTATTAAAGAAGTCTTTTTATTTATCTTTTTGCTTTTAAACTTTAAAAATATTCAGAGAGAGGAGTTGCCCTACTGCAGCAGTAGAGGCTACGAGGGAGAGAGCTGGTTGGTAAGTAGTGGATAAGGTCGGGTATGTTTTTACTACTTTTCTTGCTTAAGGGTTGAAAGTCTTTTTTGTGGTTTATAGTTTGAAAGGGCTGTATTCTGTAGTCCTGAGAAGCAAGAAAGAAGGGCCCGAGAGTACGTGATATCATCTGATATTAAGAGTTCTTTAAAGGTTTAATCCAAAGAGGTAAGTCATGGCAGGAGAGTTCCAAACCACAGTGTGCCCCTCCTGCTCTATGTGGGAAGCCAGGAACATTTCCACTGTCTGGGGCCAGTATGTGTGCATGAAGTATCTCCAACTGTAGCTCCTGGAACCCCAGGTTTTGGCGCTGGAACGGCGGCTGGGGATTCTGGGAAGCGGGTATTGTGGATTGGACATATAGTGAGGTGGTCATACCGCAGGCTCAGGCTTCACAGGCAGGAAGGGAGTGAGTGACCACCAGGCAGAGCAGGGTCAAGTAGTTCAGGAACTCCTGTGGTCACTCCCCTGCAAAACAGATATACCATTTTGGATACTGTTGGCGGGCGGGGGGGGGGGGGGGGGGGCGAAGATGGCCTCTCAGGGGGAAAGCAGTAATAGTCAATTATTGCACCATGGTTGGCTCTGCTGGAGAGGGGAGGAGTAAAATGTGTGGGAATGCAATAGTGATAGGGATTCAATTGTGAGGGGAATAAACAGGTGTTTCTGTGGCTGTAAACGAGACTCCAGGAAGGTATGTTGCCTCCCTGGTGCTAGGGTCAAGGATGTCTCAGACCGGGTACAGGACATTCTGGAGGGGGAGGATGAACAGCCAGTGGTCGTGGTGCACATCAGTACAAACAACATAGGTGAAAAAAAGGATATGGTCCTAAAAGCAGAATACAGGGAGTTAGAAAGAAAGTTGAGAAGTCGGACCTCAAAGGTAGTGATTGCAGGATTAGTGCCTGTGCTGCGTGCCAGTCGGAGCAGGAATAGCAGGATATATCGGATGAATACATGGCTGAGGAGATGGCGTGAGGGGGAAGATTTCAGATTCCTAGGACATTGGGTCTGGTTCTGAGGGAGGTGGGACCAGGTACAAACTGGATGGGTTACACCGGGGCAAGACCGGGACTGATGTCCTTTGGAGGGGGGGGGGGGGGGGGAGTGTTTGCTATTGTGGTTTGGGAGGATTTAAACAAGAATGGCAGGGGGATGGGAACCTAAGCAGGGTGACAAGGGCAAGAGAAACAAGGACAATAATGAAAGAAAGAACATTACAATTAAAAAATGGTAGACAGGGCAATCAAGGGTGAAATGAAACGAAATGAAAATTGCTTATTGTCACAAGTAGGCTTCAAATGAAGTTACTGTGAAAAGCCCCTAGTCGCCACATTCCGGCGCCTGTTCGGGGAGGCTGGTACGGGAATCGAACCGTGTTGCCGGCCTGCCTTGGTCTGCTTTCAAAGCCAGCAATTTAGCCCTGTGCTAAACCAGCCCATTGAGAGGCAAATAGGGCCTCAGTATAAAGAAAAGGTAGGATGATTGAAAATGGAAAAGGCAAGCCTGAAGGTTTTGTAACTTCATGCACAGAGCATTCCGAATAAAGTGGATGAACTGATGATGCAGATCGAGGTAAATGGAAATGATCTTGTGGCCATTACAGAAACATGGTTACTGTAATCAAAACTGGGAACATATTACTGAGGAATATTTGACCTTTTGGAAGGAGTGAAGGAAAGACAAGGTGGTGGGGTAGCACTATTAACAAGAGATGAAAAGTTGGGAGCGATGATCTAGACTCCGATGATGTAGAGTCCATTTGGGTGGAGTTAAAAACAGCAAGAAAAAGAGACATTGGTAGGAGCAGTGTACAGACCCCCAAACAGCAGTGTACAGACCCCCCAAACAGCAGTGTACAGACCCCCCAAACAGCAGTGTACAGACCCCCAAACAGCAGTGTGCAGACCCCCAAACAGCAGTGTACAGACCCCCAAACAGCAGTGTACAGACCCCCAAACAGCAGTGTACAGACCCCCCAAACAGCAGTGTACAGATCCCCAAACAGTAGCCACACTGTCTGAAAAGGGTATTAATCAATAAATAAAAGGAGTATGTAAAAAAAAATAGAGCAATAATTATCGATGACTTTGATCTTCATGCTGATTGGGCTAATCAAATTGGAAACGGTAGCTACGACAACAAATTCATAGAGTGTATCAGGGATAGTTTCCAAGAGCAACATGTCATGGAGCCAACCAGAGAACAGGCCATCTTGTATCTGGTATAGAGTAATGAGGCAGATTTAAAAAATGACTTCAGAGTAAATGATTCCCTAGGAAGTAGTGATCATAACATGATAGAATTTAATATTCAGTTTAAGAGTGATAAACCTGGGTCAGAAACAACTGAGTTTAACTTAAATGAAGGGAATTACAATGAAATGAGGATAAAATTAGCTAAAGTGGACTGGGTGGCTACATTATTAGGCAAGGCAGTAAACAAGCATTGGCAGATATTTAAGGGGGTGATTCATGACTCTCAGCATAAATATATCCCAGTGAGGAGGAAAATTTCTAAGAGAGGGATAAACCAACCATGGCTAAAAAAGAAGATAAGGAGACAGAAGTCAGCGATAGCCCCGAAGACTGGGATAAATTCAAAATCCAACAATGGAGGACCAGAAAGATAATAAAGCGAAAGAAAATAAACTACAAGGACAAACTAACGAGGAATATAAAAACTGACAATATGAGCTTCTTTAAATATATAAAGGAAGAGATAGGTCAAAGTGAACATAGATTCCTTAGAAAATGAATCTGGAGAGATCGTTATAGGGAACTAGGAAATGGCAGAGGAGTTAAGCAGATATTTTACATCAGTCTTTACGGTGGAAGATACCTCGAACACTGGGGAGTAATTAAATACCATCACCACCACTGGGGAAGTAGCATTTGACAAACTAATGAGGCTAAAGGCAGATAGGTCCCCCGGGCCCCGATGGTTTACATCCTAGAATCCCAAGAAGCTACAGAGGTAGTGGATGCAGTGGTTGTAATTTTCCCAAATTCCTTGGATTCTGGAGAAGTACCGGAGGGTTGGAAAACTGCCGATGTGACACCGCTATTCAAAAAGTGAGGGCGGCAAAAAGTGGGTGACTATAGGCTGATTCGTCGAACATGTATTGCTGGAAAAATGTTGGAGTCAATTATTAAGGAAGTAATAGCAAAACATCAGGAAAATCAGAATCTAATCAGAGTCAACATGACCCAGTCCATCACAGGAACCTGCCTCCCATCCATTGACTCCATCTACACCTCCCGCTGCCTGGGGAAAGCGGGCAGTATAATCAAAGATCCCTCCCAGCCGGCTTACTCACTCTTCCAACTTCTTCCAGCGGGCAGGAGATACAGAAGTCTGAGAACACGCACGAACAGACTCAAAAACAGCTTCTTCCCCACTGTCACCAGACTCCTAAATGACCCTCTTATGGATTGATTTCATTAACACTACACCCTGTATGCTTCATCCGATGCGGGTGTCTATGTATTTACATTGCGTACGTTGTGTTGCCCTATTATATATTTTCTTTTCTTTTCATGTGCTTAATGATCTGTTGAGCTGCTCGCAGAAAAATACTTTTCACTGTACCTCGGTACACGTGACAATAATCAAACAAACAAACAAAAAAGGAAATCATGCCTGACTATTTTATTAAGAGTTTTTCGAGGAAGTCTCAACGAGAGTGGATAGAGGGGAACCAGTAGATGTGATGTATTTGGAATTCCAGAAGGTGTTCGACAAAAAGGTTCAGTTATAAGATAGGAGGCCATGGTGCTGGAGGGAGTATTTTGGCATGGATCGAGAATTGGTTAATGTGCAGGAAGGAGCGAGTGGGGATAAGGGTTGGTGACCTGTAACCAGTGGAGTTCCACAGGGATCAATGCTGGGACCACAACTGTTTACAATCATAGAATCATAGAATCACAAGGTACTGGTGAGACCACATCTGGAGCACTGGGAGCAGTTTTGGTCCCATATTTAAGGAAAGATATTATTTTATTGGACGCGGTTCAGGGAAGGTTCACTGGGATGATCCCCGGTGTGGAGGGATTGTCTTATGAGCAAAGGTTAAACAGGTTGGGATTCTATCTCACTGGAATTTAGGAGAATGAGAGGCGATCTCACTGAAACATATCGGATTGTTAAGGGTAAATGCTGAGAGGAAGTTCCCCTCTGGGGGAGTCCAGGACCACAGGGCAGAGTCTCAGAATAAAGGGGGGCCCATTGAAGACTGAGGTGAGGAGGAATTTCTTCTCTCAGAGGGCTGTGAGTCTTTGGAACTCCTCGTCACAGAGAGCTGTGGGGCAGAGTCCGGGTGTATATTTAAGGCTGAGATAGACAGATTCCTGATCAGCGAGGGAATCAACGGTTACGGGGGAAGTGGAAGTGACAAATGTTGTATCAGCCATGAACCTATCGAATGGCGGAACAGGCTCAAGGGGCCGAACGGCCTCATCCTGTCCCTATTTTTTATGGTCCTAACAATTGAAATATGATTAGAACAGGTCAACATGGTTTTATGAAAGGGAAATTGAATTTGACAAATTTATTTGAGTTTTGAGGATATATGTAGTAAGGTAGATAATGGAGAATCAGTTGATGTGGTGTACCTGGATTTCCCAAAGGTATTTGATAAGATGCCTCAAAAAAAGAGTCAAGTTAAGGACACATGGAGTTGGGTGTAATATATTCGCATGGATAGGGAGGTTGTGTTGGAGCTGTACAAAACATTGGTTAGGCTACAGCTGGAGGACTCTGTTGGGTAGAGTTACGGTCACCACACTGATTGCACTGGAGAGGGTGCAGAGGAGATTCGCCAGGAGGTTGGCTGGGGTGGAGCATTTGAGCTATGAGGAGAGGCTGGATAAGCTCGGGCAGTTTTCTTTGGAGCAGAGAAGGCTGAGGGGGGGGGGGACCTGATTGAGGTGTACAAAATTATGGGGCCGGTTTGTGATACAGAACAAGGCCAGCAGCGCGGGTTTTCATAGAATCCTTATAGTGCAGAAGGAGGTCATTGCCCATCGAGCCTGCACCCTATCTCCCACTCCCCCGTCCTATCCTCGTAACCCCACCTAACCTTTTGGGCACCAAGGGGCAATTTTATCATGACCAATCGCCTAACCTGCACAGCTTTGGACTGTGGGAGGAAACCGGAGCACCCGGAGGAAACCCACGCGCACACGGGGAGAACGTGCAGACTCCGCACAGCCACCCAAGGCCGGAACTGAACTGAGGTCCCTGGCGCTGTGAGGCAGCAGTGCTAACCACTGTGCCACCCGCTGTTTCAATTCCCGGACCGGCTGAGATTATTTATGAAGGCGCCTCCGTCTCAACCCTACCCCTCACCCGAGGTGTGGCGACCCTCGGGTTAAATCACCACCGGTCAGCTCTCCCCCTCCAAAGGGGAACGCAGTCATTGGTCATCTGGGACCATGGCGACTTTACCTTTTGTAAGGTGAAGAGGGGCATGGACAGACTGGATAGTTAAAGGGTCAATGCCGAGGTGGCATTATTTTAAGGTGAGGGGCAGGAGGGTAGAGGGGGTTTGAGGAGATTCTTTTCACCCAGAGGGTGGTGGGAATGTGGAATGTGCGGCCTGGGAGGGTAGGTGAGGCTCGAAACCTCACAACCTTTATAAAGTACTTGGAAATGTCAGAGCGTCCAAGGCTGTGGACCAAGTGCTGGGAAGTGGGATTAGCGTAAATCTGACGCTGCAGAGTCGATGGACCGAGGGGCTTGTCTGTTCTGTGTGGCTGTGTGAAATTCAGGATTTCACACCAACATTCTGAAGTGGGATTTGAACCTTGCTATTGATCAGCAAGTGTGCGACCAACTGGGCCACAACTGACACTGCAGAGGGGCGATAGTCTTTAGAATTCTCTTCCACAGAGCAATGCTGGCCGGGACATTGTGACAAGAGACTGAGGGTGATGGGAGGATGGGTAAGAAGTGGAGTGAAAGGCAGTCAGATTAGCCATGTCTTTATTAAATGACAAAGCAGGTTTGAGGGGCTGAATGGCGTATTGCTGCTCCTATTTTGTATTTCTATATTTTAATGGAATATTCCATCACTCTCCAGGTGGTGGACAGGCTTTGTGGGGGGGGGGTTACGGGATTCCCAGCCCCTCTGAGCCGCTCTTGGAGCCGCTGTGTTTATATGGCCGGGTCCTGTCGTTTCTGCTCAATGGTAATGCCATTTGTGAGAGTGAGTGAGAGGGAGTGAGTGTGAGAGAGGGTGAGTGTGAGAGAGGGTGAGTGTGAGAGAGGGTGAGTGTGAGAGGGTGAGTGTGTGTGAGAGGGTGAGTGTGAGAGGGTGAGTGAGTGTGAGAGAGGGTGAGTGTGAGAGGGTGAGTGTGTGTGAGAGGGTGAGTGTGAGAGAGGGTGAGTGTGAGAGGGTGAGTGTGTGAGAGGGAGTGTGTGTGAGAGGGAGTGAGTGTGAGGGTGAGTGTGTGAGAGGGTGAGTGTGTGTGAGAGGGAGTGAGTGTGAGGGTGAGTGTGAGAGGGTGAGTGTGTGAGAGGGAGAGTGTGTGTGAGAGGGTGAGTGTGAGAGGGTGAGTGAGTGTGAGAGAGGGTGAGTGTGAGAGGGTGAGTGTGTGTGTGAGGGTGAGTGTGAGAGAGGGTGAGTGTGAGAGGGTGAGTGTGTGAGAGGGAGTGTGTGTGCGAGGGAGTGAGTGTGAGGGTGAGTGTGTGAGAGGGTGAGTGTGTGTGAGAGGGAGTGAGTGTGAGGGTGAGTGTGAGAGGGTGAGTGTGTGAGAGGGAGAGTGTGTGTGAGAGGGTGAGTGTGAGAGGGTGAGTGAGTGTGAGAGAGGGTGAGTGTGAGAGGGTGAGTGTGTGTGAGAGGGTGAGTGTGAGAGAGGGTGAGTGTGAGAGGGTGAGTGTGTGAGAGGGAGTGTGTGTGAGAGGGAGTGAGTGTGAGGGTGAGTGTGTGAGAGGGTGAGT
Organism: Scyliorhinus torazame; assembly: GCF_047496885.1. Lineage (NCBI taxonomy): Eukaryota > Metazoa > Chordata > Chondrichthyes > Carcharhiniformes > Scyliorhinidae > Scyliorhinus > Scyliorhinus torazame. The sequence continues at coordinate 397,674,785 of NC_092708.1, read as the reverse complement.
GTGTGTGAGAGGGAGTGAGTGTGAGGGTGAGTGTGAGAGGGTGAGTGTGCGAGAGGGAGAGTGTGTGTGAAAGGGTGAGTGTGAGAGGGTGAGTGAGTGTGAGAGAGGGTGAGTGTGAGAGGGTGAGTGTGTGTGAGAGGGTGCGTGTGAGAGAGGGTTAGTGTGAGAGAGGGTGAGTGTGAGAGAGGGTGAGTGTGAGAGAGGGTGAGTGTGAGAGGGTGAGTGTGTGAGAGGGAGTGTGTGTGAGAGGGAGTGTGTGTGAGAGGGAGTGAGTGTAAGGGTGAGTGTGAGAGAGGGTGAGTGTGAGAGAGGGAGTGTGTGTGAGGGAGAGTGTGTGTAAGAGGGCGAGTGTGTGAGAGGGAGTGTGTGTGAGGGTGAGTGTGAGAGGGAGTGTGTGTGAGAGGGTGAGTGTGTGTGAGAGGGCAAGTATGTGAGAGGGAGTGTGTGTGAGAGAGGGTGAGTGTGAGAGAGGGTGAGTGTGAGAGGATGTGTGTGAGAGAGGGTGAGTATGTATGAGAGAGGGTGAGTGTGTGAGAGGGCAAGTATGTGAGAGGGAGTGTGTGTGAGAGAGGGTGAGTGTGAGAGAGGGTGAGTGTGAGAGGATGTGTGTGAGAGAGGGTGAGTATGTATGAGAGAGGGTGAGTGTGAGAGAGGGCGAGTGTGTGAGAGGGCGAGTGTGTGAGAGGGAGTGTGTGTGAGAGGGAGTGTGTGTGTGTGAGAGAGGGTGAGTGTGAGAGAGGGTGAGTGTGTGAGAGGGAGTGTGTGTGAGAGGGAGTGTGTGCGTGAGAGAGGGTGTGTATGAGAGAGGGTGAGTGTGTGAGAGGGAGTGTGTGTGAGAGGGTGAGTGTGAGAGAGGGTGAGTGTGAGAGAGGGTGAGTGTGAGAGAGGGTGCGTGTGTGAGAGAGCGAGTGTGAGAGAGGGTGAGTGTGAGAGGGTGAGTGTGAGAGAGGGTGAGTGTGAGAGAGGGTGAGTGTGAGAGAGGGTGAGTGTGTGAGAGGGAATGTGTGTGAGAGAGGGCGAGTGTGAGAGAGGGTGAGTGTGAGAGAGAGCGAGTGTGAGAGAGAGCGAGTGTGAGAGAGGGTGAGTGTGAGAGAGGGTGAGTGTGTGAGAGGGAGTGTGTGTGAGAGAGGTCGAGTGTGTGAGAGAGAGAGGGTGAGTGTGAGAGGGTGAGTGTGAGAGAGGGTGAGTGTGAGAGAGGGTGAGTGTGAGAGAGAGCGAGTGTGAGAGAGAGTGAGTGTGAGAGAGGGTGAGTGTGAGAGAGGGTGAGTGTGTGAGAGGGAGTGTGTGTGAGAGAGGGCGAGTGTGTGAGAGAGAGAGGGTGAGTGTGAGAGGGTGAGTGTGAGAGAGGGCGAGTGTGTGAGAGGGCGAGTGTGAGAGAGGGTGCGTGTGTCAAGGGCTATGATCAGGAGACGGATGGCGGGTCCAATGTGTATTATGGCAATGAAGACTTCACTGCAGATATTACTGCTCACAGAGCTGACCTTCTCCCCGACCCTCTCCCTGACCCACCACCCGACCCTCCCCAGACCCTCCCCCTAACACTGCTCCCAGACCCTTCCTCTGACCCTGCTCCCTAACCTCGGCTCTTCTCCCTGACCTCGGCCCTGCTCCCTGACCTCGGACTTGCTTCCTGACCTCGGCCCTGCTCACTGACCTTTGCCCTGCTCACTGACCTTGGCCCTGCTCTCTGACCTCGGCCCTGCTTTCTGACCTCGGCCCAGCTCCCTGACCTCGGCCCTCCTCACTGACCTCGGCCTTGCTCCCTGACCTCGGCCCTCCTCACTGACCTCGGCCCTGCTCTCTGAACTCGGCCTTGCTCTCTGACCTCGGCCTTGCTCCCTGACCTCGGCCCTGCTCACTGACCTCGGCCCTGCTCTCTGAGCTCGGCCCTGCTCTCTGACCTCGGCCCTGCTCCCTGACCTCGGCCTTGCTTCCTGACCTCGACCTTGCTCCCTGATCTCGGCCCTGCTCACTGACCTCGGCCCTGCTCTCTGACCTCGGCCTTGCTCCCTGACCTCGGCCCTGCTCACTGACCTCGGCCCTGCTCTCTGACCTCGGCCCTGCTCCCTGACCTCGGCCTTGCTTCCTGACCTCGGCCCTGCTACGTGCCCTGATTTTGACCTCTGACCCTGGCCCACACCATGGCACTGACCCTCTCCTTGGGCCCGGCCCAGCCCTGACCCAGAGGAGGTGGCGGTATAGTGGTCACTGGACTAGTAATCCAGAGAGCCAGAGTAACTCTTTGAGGGTCTGGGTTCAAACCACACCATGGCAGGTGGTGAAATCTAAATGCAATAAAAAGCAATTAAAAAAGTGTAACAATGACCTTTAAACCATTGGCAATTGTCACAAAAAAAACATCTGGGTCACTAATGTCCTTCAGGGAAGGAAATCTGCCGCCCTTACCCGGTCTGGCCTACACGTGACTCCAGACCCACAGCAATGGGGCTGACTCTACAAATGCCCCCAGGGATGGGTAATAAATGCTGGGCCCAGCCAGCAACGCCCGCATCCCCTGAATAAATGTTTTAAAACCCCCACCCTGCCCCGTTCTCTGGTCCTTGCCCAGGTCACATTGGGTCTTTATCTTCGGGAATCTCAGCTCTGCTGCTCAAAGACAGGCAGCAATGGTTGAAGGTGAGCAGGCGTGGTCTGGAACGGTAAAGGGTCCAGCTGAATGATTTACCCTCGGGCTGTAAGGTCCGCCTGAGATCCGGGACGTGTCACTTCATTCACCCTCGGGGTGTGGGGAAAATGGCCGCCAACCTGTTGCAGTCGTCACTTTTCCTCAGGATCAGGAGAGATTGTGGGCTCACACGCGATAAGAACTTAGGAACAGGAGGAGGCCATTCAGCCCTTTGAACCTGTCCCACCGTTCAGTTCAATCATGGCTGATCTTAGCTTCCTTCAGGACCCTTGATTCTTTCACCAAAACAAAGCTTGAGTCTGGTGCATTCAACTTTGAATAACCGAGCTTTGAGCGCCTGGATGTTGGGACAAATCGATTGAGGAAACCATTATCTCCAACTTAGCTGGACGCCCCCCCCCCGCCATTTCCTATTGAATAACCACAATGAGCAGCTCGAATTATGTCCACAGTAAGGCAGAGGGTCAGCGCCCTCCGGCCCATCGCCGTGACCTCGCCCAGAGGGTCAGCGCCCTCCGGCCCATCGTCGTGACCTCGCACAGAGGGTCAGCGCCCTCCGGCCCATCGCCGTGACCTCGCCCAGAGGGTCAGCGCCCTCCGGCCCATCGTCGTGACCTCGCACAGAGGGTTCCGCAGTTTAAGTGACACCGCAGGTGCATCTCTGAGGAAAGGTCCACTCCCCACCAGGAGGAAACAAAGTTTCAGTCGCAGAGAGAAAACGTTGTAACTCCAACGCCGAGGCCCTCTTCACCGCGCTGGCAGGGTCCCGAGGCCGATGAGCTTGTTATCAGCGAGTGTCACCAGGTGTCACCAGGCTCCTGTTCAATGTTCACAGCAGCAAGGCCACAAACTCAAACTAGACATCTAGACATTGGAAATCCCCCCCCCCCCCCCCACCCCCCAGCCACCTACACCCACCATGATGGCCCAGGGGGTGTGGACAGCCCCCCCCCAACCCCCCCACTGCGTCACTGAGGACCGCCTGAGAATAACTCCTAGCGGATGTTGGGTCGCTCAGGACATTGCTGATTGGTCAACTCTGGACAGTGCCCTTTGGTCAGCTCTGGACAGTTCTCATTGGTCAGCTCTGGACAGTTCTAATTGGTCAGCTCTGGACGGAGCCCACTGGTCAGCTCTGGACGGTGCCCATTGGTCAGCTCTGGACAGTGCCCATTGGTCAGCTCTGGACGGTGCCCATTGGTCAGCTCTGGACGGTGCCCACTGGTCAGCTCTGGACAGTGCCCATTGGTCAGCTCTGGACAGTGCCCATTGGTCAGCTCTGGACAGTGCCCATTGGTCAGCTCTGGACAGTGCCCATTGGTCAGCTCTGGACAGTTCTCATTGGTCAGCTCTGGACAGTTCTAATTGGTCAGCTCTGGACAGTGCCCATTGGTCAGCTCTGGACAGTTCTCATTGGTCAGCTCTGGACAGTTCTAATTGGTCAGCTCTGGACAGTGCCCATTGGTCAGCTCTGGACAGTGTCTATTGGTCAGCTCTGGACGGTGCCCATTGGTCAGCTCTGGACAGTGCCCATTGGTCAGCTCTGGACGTGTCTATTGGTCAGCTCTGGACAGAGCCCAGTGGTCAGCTCAGGACGGTGCCCACTGGTCAGCTCTGTACAGTGCCCACTGGTCAGCTCAGGATGGTGCCCACTGGTCAGCTCTGGACAGTGCCCACTGGTCAGCTCTGGACGGTGCCCATTGGTGAGCTCAGGATGGTGCCCACTGGTCAGCTCTGGACAGTGCCCACTGGTCAGCTCTGGACAGTGCCCACTGGTCAGCTCAGGACAGGGCACATCGGGAAGCTCTGCACACTGCCCATTGGTCATCTCTGGACACTGCCCATTGGTCAGCTCTGGATGGCGCCCATTGGTCATTTCGGCACTGTGCCCTCTGGTCAGCTCTGGACAGTGCCCATTGGTCAGCTCTGGACAGTGTCTATTGGTCAGCTCTGGACGGTGCCCATTGGTCAGCCCTCGACAGTGTCTATTGGTCAGCTCTGGACGGTGCCCATTGGTCAGCTCTGGACAGTGCCCATTGGTCAGCTCTGGACTGTGCCCTCTGGTCAGCTCTGGACAGTGCCCTCTGGTCAGCTCTGGACAGTGCCCATTGGTCAGCTCTGGACGGTGCCCATTGGTCAGCTCTGGACAGTGCCCATTGGTCAGCTCTGGACAGTGTCTATTGGTCAGCTCTGGACGGTGCCCACTGGTCAGCTCTGGACAGTGCCCATTGGTCAGCTCTGGACAGTGCCCATTGGTCAGCTCTGGACAGTGTCTATTGGTCAGCTCTGGACGGTGCCCACTGGTCAGCTCTGGACTGTGCCCATTGGTCAGCTCTGGACAGTGCCCATTGGTCAGCTCTGGACGGTGCCCATTGGTCAGCTCTGGACAGTGCCCATTGGTCAGCTCTGGATGGAGCCCACTGGTCAGCTCTGGACAGTGTCTATTGGTCAGCTCTGGACAGTGCCCATTGGTCAGCTCTGGACAGTGCCCATTGGTCAGCTCTGGACAGTGCCCATTGGTCAGCTCTGGACAGTGCCCATTGGTCAGCTCTGGACGGTGCCCATTGGTCAGCTCTGGACAGTGTCTATTGGTCAGCTCTGGACAGTGCCCATTGGTCAGCTCTGGACGATGCCCATTGGTCAGCTCTGGACAGTGTCTATTGATCAGCTCTGGACAGTGTCTATTGGTCAGCTCTGGACGGTGCCCATTGGTCAGCTCTGGACGGTGCCCACTGGTCAGCTCTGGACGGTGCCCATTGGTCAGCTCAGGACAGTTCCCATTGGTCAGCTCTGGACGGTGCCCATTGGTCAGCTCAGGACAGTGCCCATTGGTCAGCTCTGGACAGTGTCTATTGGTCAGCTCTGGACAGTGTCTATTGGTCAGCTCTGGACGGTGCCCATTGGTCAGCTCTGGACGGTGCCCATTGGTCAGCTCTGGACAGTGCCCATTGGTCAGCTTTGGACGGTGCCCATTGGTCAGCTCTGGACAGTGCCCATTGGTCAGCTCTGGACGGTGCCCACTGGTCAGCTCTGGACGGTGCCCATTGGTCAGCTCAGGACAGTTCCCATTGGTCAGCTCTGGACGGTGCCCATTGGTCAGCTCAGGACAGTGCCCATTGGTCAGCTCTGGACGGTGCCCATTGGTCAGCTCTGGACGGTGCCCATTGGTCAGCTTTGGACAGTGTCTATTGGTCAGCTCTGGACAGTGTCTATTGGTCAGCTCTGGACAGTGCCCATTGGTCAGCTCTGGACGGTGCCCATTGGTCAGCTCTGGACAGTGCCCATTGGTCAGCTCTGGACAGTGCCCATTGGTCAGCTCTGGACGGTGCCCATTGGTCAGCTCTGGACGGTGCCCACTGGTCAGCTCTGGACAGTGCCCATTGGTCAGCTCTGGACAGTGCCCATTGGTCAGCTCTGGACAGTGCCCATTGGTCAGCTCTGGACAGTGCCCATTGGTCAGCTCTGGACAGTTCTCATTGGTCAGCTCTGGACAGTTCTAATTGGTCAGCTCTGGACAGTGCCCATTGGTCAGCTCTGGACAGTTCTCATTGGTCAGCTCTGGACAGTTCTAATTGGTCAGCTCTGGACAGTGCCCATTGGTCAGCTCTGGACAGTGTCTATTGGTCAGCTCTGGACGGTGCCCATTGGTCAGCTCTGGACAGTGCCCATTGGTCAGCTCTGGACGTGTCTATTGGTCAGCTCTGGACAGAGCCCAGTGGTCAGCTCAGGACGGTGCCCACTGGTCAGCTCTGTACAGTGCCCACTGGTCAGCTCAGGATGGTGCCCACTGGTCAGCTCTGGACAGTGCCCACTGGTCAGCTCTGGACGGTGCCCATTGGTGAGCTCAGGATGGTGCCCACTGGTCAGCTCTGGACAGTGCCCACTGGTCAGCTCTGGACAGTGCCCACTGGTCAGCTCAGGACAGGGCACATCGGGAAGCTCTGCACACTGCCCATTGGTCATCTCTGGACACTGCCCATTGGTCAGCTCTGGATGGCGCCCATTGGTCATTTCGGCACTGTGCCCTCTGGTCAGCTCTGGACAGTGCCCATTGGTCAGCTCTGGACAGTGTCTATTGGTCAGCTCTGGACGGTGCCCATTGGTCAGCCCTCGACAGTGTCTATTGGTCAGCTCTGGACGGTGCCCATTGGTCAGCTCTGGACAGTGCCCATTGGTCAGCTCTGGACTGTGCCCTCTGGTCAGCTCTGGACAGTGCCCTCTGGTCAGCTCTGGACAGTGCCCATTGGTCAGCTCTGGACGGTGCCCATTGGTCAGCTCTGGACAGTGCCCATTGGTCAGCTCTGGACAGTGTCTATTGGTCAGCTCTGGACGGTGCCCACTGGTCAGCTCTGGACAGTGCCCATTGGTCAGCTCTGGACAGTGCCCATTGGTCAGCTCTGGACAGTGTCTATTGGTCAGCTCTGGACGGTGCCCACTGGTCAGCTCTGGACTGTGCCCATTGGTCAGCTCTGGACAGTGCCCATTGGTCAGCTCTGGACGGTGCCCATTGGTCAGCTCTGGACAGTGCCCATTGGTCAGCTCTGGATGGAGCCCACTGGTCAGCTCTGGACAGTGTCTATTGGTCAGCTCTGGACAGTGCCCATTGGTCAGCTCTGGACAGTGCCCATTGGTCAGCTCTGGACAGTGCCCATTGGTCAGCTCTGGACAGTGCCCATTGGTCAGCTCTGGACGGTGCCCATTGGTCAGCTCTGGACAGTGTCTATTGGTCAGCTCTGGACAGTGCCCATTGGTCAGCTCTGGACGATGCCCATTGGTCAGCTCTGGACAGTGTCTATTGATCAGCTCTGGACAGTGTCTATTGGTCAGCTCTGGACGGTGCCCATTGGTCAGCTCTGGACGGTGCCCACTGGTCAGCTCTGGACGGTGCCCATTGGTCAGCTCAGGACAGTTCCCATTGGTCAGCTCTGGACGGTGCCCATTGGTCAGCTCAGGACAGTGCCCATTGGTCAGCTCTGGACAGTGTCTATTGGTCAGCTCTGGACAGTGTCTATTGGTCAGCTCTGGACGGTGCCCATTGGTCAGCTCTGGACGGTGCCCATTGGTCAGCTCTGGACAGTGCCCATTGGTCAGCTTTGGACGGTGCCCATTGGTCAGCTCTGGACAGTGCCCATTGGTCAGCTCTGGACGGTGCCCACTGGTCAGCTCTGGACGGTGCCCATTGGTCAGCTCAGGACAGTTCCCATTGGTCAGCTCTGGACGGTGCCCATTGGTCAGCTCAGGACAGTGCCCATTGGTCAGCTCTGGACGGTGCCCATTGGTCAGCTCTGGACGGTGCCCATTGGTCAGCTTTGGACAGTGTCTATTGGTCAGCTCTGGACAGTGTCTATTGGTCAGCTCTGGACAGTGCCCATTGGTCAGCTCTGGACGGTGCCCATTGGTCAGCTCTGGACAGTGCCCATTGGTCAGCTCTGGACAGTGTCTATTGGTCAGCTCTGGACAGTGCCCATTGGTCAGCTCTGGACGGTGCCCATTGGTCAGCTCTGGACAGTGTCTATTGGTCAGCTCTGGACAGTGCCCATTGGTCAGCTCTGGACGGTGCCCATTGGTCAGCTCTGGACGGTGCCTATTGGTCAGCTCAGGACAGTTCCCATTGGTCAGCTCTGGACGGTGCCCACTGGTCAGCTCTGGACGGTGCCTATTGGTCAGCTCAGGACAGTTCCCATTGGTCAGCTCTGGATGGAGCCCACTGGTCAGCTCTGGACAGTGTCTCTTGGTCAGCTCTGGACAGTGTCTCTTGGTCAACCCAGGGCAGGTGCTCACTAGTCAGCTCTGGACGGTGCCCATTGGTCAGTTCGGCACGGTGCCCTCTGGTCAGCTCTGGACAGTGCCCATTGGTCAGCTCTGGACAGTGCCCATTGGTCAGCTCTGGACAGTGCCCATTGGTCAGCTCTGGACAGTGCCCATTGGTCAGCTCAGGACGGTGCCCATTGGTCAGCTCTGGACAGTGCCCATTGGTCAGCTCTGGACAGTGCCCATTGGTCAGCTCTGCACTGTACCCATTGGTCAGCTCTGCACTGTGCCCATTGGTCAGCTCTGGACAGTGCCCATTGGTCAGCTCTGGACAGTGTCCATTGGTCAGCTCTGCACTGTGCCCATTGGTCAGCTATGCACTATGCCCATTGAGGTTTAGGATGGGTGGAGTATCTTCTGTTACAAACCTTGATCCTGCCCTCCTCCCAGGCCGGGTTGCGTGGGAGGGGGTCCTGACCGTGAGTGGGAAGGGGAGACACGTGGGATTCATACCATGATGCATCAGCTCATCAACTACGTCAGTCAATTGGGGAGAGCCAGTGAGCAGGAGGGTGGACACTGGGGGTTGCAGGGGAATTTGGTCGAATATACAGAAATCAGTTTATTTGGTGTTTTTAAAGCGGCTTTTACTCTTCTATGTCCTCTCTTGGTGCCGACTCATAGTGCGCTTGTCATATCCAAACCATGGTGTTTATTTCCTGTCGGCGAGCAAATTGGACAGAGTTGGAGAGGACGGAGAATGAATGTTTGCAGGTCGGGGGAAAGATCAGAGTTTGTCGGCCTTTGATTGGTTGTTGTCGTGATCGTCTGATGGCTTCTTCCGGCTGTAAATGACATGGGCATCAAGCATCTCCAGCAGTAGGTCATAGAAGGGCACAACGTTCTTACACTTCATGCTGTAGAGGTGTTCCATTCCTTTATTACTGCAAAACAAAGAACAGAAAATGAAGCACTAAATGCTGGTTTGGGGGTGGGGCGCTGGAGCAGCAACACACAACATGGTACAGTCTCAACAGTCAGAGTCACATGGTACAGTCTCAACAGTCAGAGTCACATGGTACAGTCTCAACAGTCAGAGTCACATGGTACAGTCTCAACAGTCAGAGTCACATGGTACAGTCTCACAACAGTCAGAGTCACATGGTACAGTTTCAACAGTCAGAGTCACATGGTACAGTCTCACAACAGTCAGAGTCACATGGTACAGTCTCACAACAGTCAGAGTCACATGGTACAGTCTCAACAGTCAGAGTCACATGGTACAGTCTCAACAGCAGAGTCACATGGTACAGTCTCAACAGTCAGAGTCACATGGTACAGTCTCACAACAGTCAGAGTCACATGGTACAGTCTCAACAGTCAGAGTCACATGGTACAGTCTCAACAGTCAGAGTCACATGGTACAGTCTCAACAGTCAGAGTCACATGGTACAGTCTCAACAGTCAGAGTCACATGGTACAGTCTCGCAACAGTCAGAGTCACATGGTACAGTTTCAACAGTCAGAGTCACATGGTACAGTCTCAACAGTCAGAGTCACATGGTACAGTCTCACAACAGTCAGAGTCACATGGTACAGTTTCAACAGTCAGAGTCACATGGTACAGTCTCGCAACAGTCAGAGTCACATGGTACAGTCTCACAACAGTCAGAGTCACATGGTACAGTCTCGCAAGAGTCAGAGTCACATGGTACAGTCTCAACAGTCAGAGTCACGTGGTACAGTCTCAACAGTCAGAGTCACATGGTACAGTCTCACAACAGTCAGAGTCACATGGTACAGTCTCACAACAGTCAGAGTCACATGGTACAGTCTCAACAGTCACAGTCACATGGCACAGTCTCACAACAGCCACAGTCACATGGTACAGTCTCACAACAGTCAGAGTCACATGGTACAGTCTTGCAACAGTCAGAGTCACATGGCATAGTCTCACAACAGTCACAGTCACATGGTACAGTCTCAACAGTCAGAGTCACATGTTCCGGTCTCGCAACAGTCAGAGTCACATGGTACAGTCTTGCAACAGTCAGAGTCACATGGTACAGTCTCGCAACAGTCAGAGTCACATGGTACAGTCTCGCAACAGTCAGAGTCACATGGCACAATCTCACAACAGTCACAGTCACATGGTACAGTCTCAACAGTCAGAGTCACATGGTACAGTCTCGCAACAGTCAGAGTCACATGGTACAGTCTTGCAACAGTCAGAGTCACATGGCACAGTCTCACAACAGTCAGAGTCACATGGCACAGTCTCGCAACAGTCAGAGTCACATGGTACAGTCTCGCAACAGTCAGAGTCACATGGTACAGTCTTGCAACAGTCAGAGTCACATGGCACAGTCTCACAACAGAGTCACATGGCACAGTCTCACAACAGTCAGAGTCACATGGTACAGTCTCGCAACAGACAGAGTCACATGGTAGTCTCACAACAGACAGAGTCACATGGTACAGTCTCGCAACAGTCAGAGTCACATGGTACAGTCTCGCAACAGTCAGAGTCACATGGCACAATCTCACAACAGTCACAGTCACATGGTACAGTCTCAACAGTCAGAGTCACATGGTACAGTCTCAACAGTCAGAGTCACATGGGACAGTCTCGCAACAGTCAGAGTCACATAGTACAGTCTCGCTACAGTCAGAGTCACATGGTACAGTCTTGCAACAGTCAGAGTCACATGGCACAGTCTCACAACAGTCAGTCACATGGTACAGTCTCGTAACAGTCAGAGTCACATGGTAGTCTCACAACAGTCACATGGTACAGTCTCAACAGTCAGAGTCACATGGTACAGTCTCGCAACAGTCAGAGTCACATGGTACAGTCTTGCAACAGTCAGAGTCACATGGCACAGTCTCACAACAGTCAGAGTCACATGGTACAGTCTCGTAACAGTCAGAGCCACATGGTACAGTCTCACAACAGTCACATGGTACAGTCTCACAACAGTCAGAGTCACATGGCACAATCTCACAACAGTCAGAATAACATGGCACAGTCTCACAACAGTCATAGTCACATGGCACAGTCTCACAACAGTCACAGTCACATGGTACAGTCTCACAACAGTCAGAGTCACATGGTACAGTCTCACAACAGTCAGAGTCACATGGTACAGTCTCAACAGTCACAGTCATATGGCACAATCTCACAACAGTCACAGTCACATGGTACAGTCTCAACAGTCAGAGTCACATGGTACAGTCTCGCAACAGTCAGAGTCACATGGTACAGTCTTGCAACAGTCAGAGTCACATGGCACAGTCTCACAACAGTCAGAGTCACATGGCACAGTCTCGCAACAGTCAGAGTCACATGGTACAGTCTCGCAACAGTCAGAGTCACATGGTACAGTCTTGCAACAGTCAGAGTCACATGGCACAGTCTCACAACAGTCAGAGTCACATGGCACAGTCTCACAACAGTCAGAGTCACATGGTACAGTCTCGCAACAGACAGAGTCACATGGTACAGTCTCACAACAGACAGAGTCACATGGTACAGTCTCGCAACAGTTGGAGTCACATGGTACCATCTCACTACAGTCAGAGTCACATGGTACAGTCTCGTAACAGTCAGAGTCACATGGTACAGTCTCGCAACAGTCAGAGTCACATGGTACAGTCTCGCAACTGTCAGAGTCACATGGCACAGTCTCACAACAGTCACAGTCACATGGTACAGTCTCAACAGTCAGAGTCACCTGGGACAGTCTCGCAACAGTCAGAGTCACATGGTACAGTCTTGCAACAGTCAGAGTCACATGGTACAGTCTCGCAACAGTCAGAGTCACATGGTACAGTCTCGCAACAGTCAGAGTCACATGGTACAGTCTCGCAACAGTCAGAGTCACATGGTACAGTCTTGCAACAGTCAGTCACATGGCACAGTCTCCCAACAGTCAGAGTCACATGGTACAGTCTTGTAACAGTCAGAGTCACATGGTACAGTCTCACAACAGTCACATGGTACAGTCTCACAACAGTCAGAGTCACATGGCACAATCTCACAACAGTCGGAATAACATGGCACAGTCTCACAACAGTCAGAGTCACATGGCACAGTCTCACAACAGTCACAGTCACATGGTACAATCTCAACAGTCACAGTCACATGGTACAGTCTCGCAACAGTCAGAGTCACATGGTACAGTCTTGCAACAGTCAGTCACATGGCACAGTCTCCCAACAGTCAGAGTCACATGGTACAGTCTTGTAACAGTCAGAGTCACATGGTACAGTCTCACAACAGTCACATGGTACAGTCTCACAACAGTCAGAGTCACATGGCACAATCTCACAACAGTCGGAATAACATGGCACAGTCTCACAACAGTCAGAGTCACATGGCATAGTCTCACAACAGTCAGAGTCACATGGTACAGTCTCAACAGTCACAGTCACATGGTACAGTCTCAAAAGTCAGAGTCACATGATACAGTCTCGCAACAGTCAGAGTCACATGGTACAGTCTTGCAACAGTCAGAGTCACATGGTACAGTCTCGCAACAGTCAGAGTCACATGGTACAGTCTCGCAACAGTCAGAGTCACATGGCACAGTCTCACAACAGTCACAGTCACATGGTACAGTCTCAACAGTCAGAGTCACATGGTACAGTCTCGCAACAGTCAGAGTCACATGGCACAGTTTCACAACAGTCAGAGTCACATGGCAGAGTCTCGCAACAGTCAGAGTCACATGGTACAGTCTCGCAACAGTCAGAGTCACATGGTACAGTCTTGCAACAGTCAAGAGTCACATGGTAGTCTCGCAACAGTCAGAGTCACATGGTACAGTCTCACAACAGTCAGAGTCACATGGTACAGTCTCGTAACAGTCAGAGTCACATGGTACAGTCTCAACAGTCAGAGTCACATGGTAGTCTCGCAACAGTCAGAGTCACATGGTACAGTCTCACAACAGTCAGAGTCACATGGATGACCAGAGAAGTTAAGGATAAAATAGCTTATGAGAGCAAATCAGGAAGAAATATAAAAAGTAAAACCTTCTACAAATATATACGCTTATGTCCAATATTGATTTTTAATTCAATGGCTGGAAACAGGAGAAACAGTTTGAATAAGCCAGGCTTGTTGAAACAGATTTCAATCTCCATCGCCAATTTACATTGCTACATATTCCACATTGCAAGCCTATGGGGAGGGTACAGGAAGTCTGTGAAATGCATCACAGACAATAGAACCCGCCCCCCCCACCCCCACACGGGGTTTGTGAATTAGCCTCATTCCTCCCCGATCAACGAGATCTACGCAAGCCACTAACAGTGTTCAACAACTGAAGGTAGACCATTCAAAGATTAACTGCCGGGGCAAAAAGCTGATGGGTGGGGCTGTCCGTGGGCCGATGCCGGAATTGGGAAATGCGATTGGGCGGAGGATGGGTTTTGATGCCGAGATCGTGGTGGCCGCCGGTTTCACGCCAAATCGTAATTCTTTGGTACCTCGGCAGTGGCGTCAATACGTTCCACAATGCGCGTACAATAAACAGACCCTACCCCGGCGCCAACACTTAGTCTCAGCAACGGAAAGTCTCAGGGGGGGGTGCCCCACTTTACGTCCACTCCCCCCCCCTCCTGTTCCCTTCAGGTTCCCTCCTCTTTTAGCGCCCGATTCTCCGGCGTGCGATTCGGGAAGCGAAAGGAAGGGCGTTGGCCCCCTTCCCCCATGTGTAACTCTGGCTGCTCCGATACCCCGAAGATTGCCACTATTGGGCATGGCTTCACCCTCAGCCCCACAACCTTGGACATTGCCTCGGAGAAGGCTGTCCAGAACCCAGCAAGCTTGGGGCAAGCCCAAAACATGTGGGTGTGGTTGGCCGGGCCCCTCTGGCACCGCTCACGTTTGTCCCCCACCTCCGGGAAGAACCTGCTCATTCGGGTTCTGGTCAGGTGCGCTCTGTGCACCACTTTGAGCTGCATTAGGCTGAGCCTTGCGCAGGAGGAGGTGGAGCTCACCCTGCTCAGTGCTTCACTCCAGAGTCCCCATCGTACCTCTGTCCCCAGTTCGTCCTCCCATTTCCGCCTGGAGTCGTCCAGTGGAGTCCGGGCTCTGTCCGTATATTTTCCCACACAGCCACCCTGCTTTACTGTCCGTGTTCATCAGGTCCTCTAATAGTGTGGTCTCCAGGGCCCCGGGGGGCCCTAGTGGCTTTGTGGAGAAAGTGCTTTATTTGCAGGTGTCTCATTTCCTGTCCTGTCGATAGTTCCCATTCCTCCGTCAGTTTGTTTAGTGTCGCTTGTTTAGTGTTTCCGATGTAGAAGGTCCCTAACTGTCAGCGTGCCCACGTCCTGTCTCCATTTCCTGAAGGTCGTGTCTAGCATGGCTGGTGGGAATCCGCAGATGGGGGCCATGGGAGACACCTCGGGCAGCCAAAAACGTCGCCTCATTTGTTTCCATGTTTTCAGTGTGGCCGCTACCACTGGGCTGGATGTGGGCTTCATCGAGGGGGATGGGTGTGCTGCCGTGGCCAGGGCCCGGAGAGTCGTTCCCCTGCAGGAGGCCTCCTCTATCTGCACCCAGTCCCAATTGGGATTCTGTACGCTGCTGCCAAGTGGCAGTACTGCAGGTTCGGTTTATGCCAGGCCACCTTTGATTTTCCTCCTTTGTTGATTGGGGGACTCTCTGATTCCCCCCCCCCCCCCACACACACACACACACTCACACAAATGCCATAATTAAGCTATCTAGGTTCTGGAAGCCTCTGATCTCCGGGTAAGCGTTCTCCAAGGCGGCCTTCAGGACCCGCGACAACGCAGAATCGCCGAGCAGAAACTTATAGCCAAGTTCCGCACACATGAGTGCGGCCTCAACCGGGACCTGGGATTCATGTCACATTACATTCATCCCCCACCATCTGGCCTGCAAAATCCTACCAACTGTCCTGGCTTGACACAATTCACACCTCTTTAACCTGGGGTTACCCCATCTCTGGATCTGTAAAGATTTAATCACCTGCTAATGCTCGCATCCCAAGCATTGTCTGGTGTCTTTGAATCTGTGAGGGGGTGTATACACCTGTGGTGTTAAGTCGGGGTGTTAATGTTAATTTATTATTTAGGTACGGGGGGAGGGGTTTGGGGGGTTGCTGTTTTCGATTGTGTTTTGTACTTAACCCTGTTGGGTTCTTTTTTCTTTCTCATTTTGTTATTGATATTTTATGAAAACCTTTAATAAAAATTATTTAAAAAAAAAAAATCTTTGAATTTGTCTATATATGTGTTTCTGGAACCCACCTCTTCATTCACCTGAGGAAGGAGCAGCGCTCCGAAAGCTAGTGACATCGAAACAAAGCTGGTGTTGTAAGGGTTCTTACTAGGTTCTGGAAGAAGGCCTTGGGGATGAAGATCGGGATGGATCTGATTTGGAAGAGGAACCTTGGCAGTATGTTCGTCTTGATCGTCTGAACTGTCCCCACCAGGGGGGTGGGAGTGAGCCCCCACTCTGTAGGTCCTTTTAACTCCCTCCACCAGGCTGGTCAGGCTCCATTCGTGGCTCTGTGTCCAGTCCCGGGCTATTTGGATCCCCAGGGATCGGAATTTGTTTTGGCAGCAGCTGGATTTTGTGACATAACTCTCCGAATGAGATATAATTGGAATATACATTTGCATTAGAATTTGCTGGTGGTTAGAGAGTAATCACATGGGTATGTTATTGTGGGGTTTTTGTGTGTGTTGGACTTCTCCGCTGTTTAAAATATTAAAATTATAAACGCCTCAATAAAATATTTTCGAAAAAAAAGAGAGCGACCACATTATCAGCCCAGGTTCTTTGCGTGGTTTATGCGTACGGCTTTCATAGTATCGAATGACAGAGTGTTTTAGAACAAGAAGTCACTCGGCACATCATGCCTGCGCGACTGAGCAACGCCTTCCTCGGCCTAATCCCACTTTGCAGAATTTGCTGGCAGGCTCTGGTGAATATCCAGACAGCGTTTAACTGAATTGAGGCTTTCTGCCTCTCCCACCCTCTCAGGGAGTGAGTTCCAGACCCCTACAACCCTCTGGGTGAAAACAATATTCCCTCAACTCCCCTCTAATCCATCCACCAATCATTTTAAATGCAGGCCCCCGAACTCTCCACTAGGCTAAATAGTTCCTTCCCATCCACTCCACCCAAGATGCACAATTGTGTACATCTCAATCTAATCTCCCCTCAGCATTGCCTGTTCCGAGGAGCACAGTCGCCCAGCTTCTCCAATCTCCCCTCACAGATGCAGGTTTCCAGAGGTAACATCCTGATGAATCTCCTCTGGACCCTCTCTAACGCAGTGACGGTCCTTCCTGATGAGGTGACCAGAGCTGTGGCAGTTCTCAAGCTGTGGGCTCGCTCACGTTTGACACGGTTCCAACATAACCCCCCTGCTCTTATATTCTACACCTCGGCTAAGAAATGAAAGGATTCCAAATGTCATTCTATCCACCTTATCAACTTGTCCTGCTGCCTCCAGGGATAAGTGAACATTCACTCCCCTCCACTCTCGCCTCCTCTACTCCTCTCACTATCCTCCCGGTCATTGTGCATTCCTTTGCCGTGTTTGACCTCCCCAAATGCATCACCTGGGCTAAATTCCATTTGCCACTTTCCTGCCCCTTGACCAGCCCGTTGGCATCTTCCTACAGTCTACGTCCTCCTCGTTCTCCACTGGTTGGCCAATTTCTGTGGCATCTGCAAACTAATCATTCCCTTTACATTTACGTCCAAGTCATTAATTTCTACACAAAAAGCAGGGGATTCAGTCCTGAGCACTGTGGAACCCACAGGAAGCGGTTTTCCAGTCACAAAAACACCCATCAACAATCACCCTGTGTTTCCTGTCACTGAACCACCTTTGTATCCAGATCGCTACATTCCCCTGGATCCCAGGGTTTTCAATTCTGTATCCAGTCTGCCATGTGGGGGATTTTCAAAGGCTAGAATCCATAGATTACATCCACTACACCACCCCCATCAATCCTCCTTGTTACCTCCTCAAAAAGTTCAATCGGATTGATCAGACACCGCCCTCCCTTAACAAACCCATGCTGAGTGTCCTTGATTAATCCGTGCCTTTCTTAGAGGCGGTTTACCCTGTCTCTCGGAATCGATTCCAATAATTTGCCCACGGCTGAGGTTAGACTGAATTTCCTGTAATTATAAAACAAAGGTGCAACGCTAGCACCTCGCCTGTATCCGGTGAGGTTTGGAAAATGACGGCCAAATTTCCGCAACTTCCTCCCTGGCTCCTTTCTAATTTATATTTTTTATTAGAGTTTTATAATTTGTTATAATTAACGCAACAAAAATTTTCAGAGCACAACTGGTCCCGCACTATTTCTGTAAATGTAAGAACGAGCAGGGCAGGGTAAATTCAGAATGACAAACCTTAAAAGCTGATGCTTCCAATCGTTAAACCGGGTCAATCAGAAAACCAGGGACAAACAAGAGGGGATAATATATCGAGCTGCACACCTTTATGTAGAGCAAGATCGTGACTTGCAATGTGGCTCATGGGAAACCTTGTAGGAGCAGGTCAGATAAAGCAGAGCCAGGATGGGGGGTCCCACACATTCCACAATGTATCAGACTTAAAACTGGTCACAGACGTCAGAAATTCCATAGGGATACCTTCCGTGACTATTTTATGGCAGTTTTCAATTGAGGGATACTTGCCCTGATCCATGAACAGGGGATATTGTTCTGCAAAAGTTAGGATGTTGAACAGCCTCTTTTCACTAACGCCAATAATTCTCCCCTCTGGCAGACCCAGAATTAGGAACAAAGGATCAAATTCTAAAACCCTGCCAAATATTCTCTCCAGCTCCTTAACTACACCAGACCAATAGGATTGAATCCTGACACAGGTCCATACACAATGTATGTAATCACCTTCGACTGTCAGGCACTTTAGGCACATCAGGGATATCGCAGGATCAAACTTGTGTCTCAGACTGGGTGTAATATGCAAGTGGTGAGTCTCCTTCATTCCATTGCACACGGAGATTACATTGGCATAGCCCCATATACTACCCCATGTCTCCTCATCAATATTAGTTGCCAAATCTCCTTCCCAAGACTGCAAGGTGCCCAATGTACTAACGCTGGATCTAGAACGTAAGGTGTCATAAAACTTGCTAATTGACTAATCCAGGGCCCGCAGAAAGCAGGATGTTTTCCACGGGGGAAATAGAAGAGTCAAGATGCTGAGTTGTCTTGTTAAGGATAAAGTTTCTGAGTTGCAGATACTTAACAAAGGAGTGTCTCAGAATGTCAAACTGTTGGTGTAGCTGCCCAAAGGATGACAAGGCAGCACCACTGAATATATCTCCTAGCCTTCAAATGCCTCTGTCTCTCCAAGTATCAAATCCATCGGACCTGGTGGAACGTGAGGGATGCTCTGTGTGAGAGAGAGTGGTAGTCTGTTTCGATCCCTCTTCTAGTTGATGGACCATCTCCCACGCTCAAAGAGTATTAATAATGATAGGATTTTCACACCTGGCAGACCCTGGCCTAAAGTCCTCGTAAAATAACAAAGAGAAAGCCAAGTCCCTCTTAAACCTAAGGTGAGAGGTTAATTGGTGCAGTCTAATCTTCGGAACCCCCCCCATGGATCCTGGGATCTGCAGCTTGGTGAACTTTAGACAAGGCTTCTTATTCCAGATAAGCGAGCTCATCATTTCATTAATCTCTTTTAAGCCTCTAGCAGACTACAAGATTGGCAACAGCTTCAAGGATACAGCAATCTCGACAACGCATTCATCTCAAT
Organism: Scyliorhinus torazame; assembly: GCF_047496885.1. NCBI lineage: Eukaryota > Metazoa > Chordata > Chondrichthyes > Carcharhiniformes > Scyliorhinidae > Scyliorhinus > Scyliorhinus torazame. The sequence goes on along the minus strand of NC_092708.1, from coordinate 397,655,594 downwards.
CAAAGCAATCCTACTCAGTCGAAACTCCACAACGTGCAAATTAAAGTTGTTCCTCTCCACCCTGTCAAAAACTGCATCCATGGAGATCACTAGCCCATACAACACCCGCTTCTGGAAAACCTGGATCACATTCCGTAGCTGAAAATGTAACATCTCAATTCAAGGAAGGAGGGAGGCAGAGATCCGGAAACGAGAGGCCAGTTAGCCTAACATATGTCATTGGGAAAGTGCAAGAATCCATTCTCAAAGTGGGTGTTTAGACAATCAGAATACCATCAGGCAGATTTGGGTTAGTGAAAAGAAATCATGTTTGACTAATATATTAGAGATCTTTGAGGAAGTAACTTGCAATGTGGATAAAGGGGAACCTGTGGATGTGGTGTATTTGGATCTCCAAAAGGCATTTGATAAGATGCTACATAAAAGGTTACTGCACAAGGTAAGAACTCATGGTGCCGGGGGTGATATTTTAGCACAGAGAGATTGACTAACTAACGGGAAACAGGGGTGAATGGGTCATTTTGTGGATTGACAAACGGTAACCAGTGGTTCAGTGCTGCAGCCGCAATTATTTATAGTCTACAGCAATGATTTGGATGAAGGGACGAGGTTATTGGGTCCAATTCTGCGCAACAACACGTTGAGAATGTTGTGGCGGCTTTGGGGAGGATAAATCAGCGATTCGGTGGAATAGTCCCAGAGATGAGGGATCACAGATACAGACCGAAGAAATTGGAGTTGTTTTCATTGGAGCAGAGACGGCCAAGAGGAGATTGAACGGGCCTGTTTCAAATCGTGAAGGGAGTAAATAGTGTCAACAGATAGAACCTCTTTGCAATGGCTGAACGCTCGACAGGTTAAAGGCAAAAGAACCAGGAGCAAAATGAGGAAAATCCTTTTTAACCGAATGAGCAGAGAGGATTTGGGATGTACTGTTTGATAGCGAGGGTAAGGGGGGAGGGGGGGGGTGGTGGCGGGGGGGGGGGGGGGGGGGGGGGCGTTGGAGATTCAATAGCGGACTTCAAAATGGAATTGAATAAATAGCTGCCAGGGTCTTGGGAAAGAGGGGAATGTGACTAACTGAAAGGGCCAACACAGATTAGATGGTCGGAGCGGCCTCCGGCTGTGCTGTGCAGAAATAGAGATGGTCAGAGAGAGAGAGGCGCAGAAAGGTAGATAGGTAGGCAGTTATCAAGAGAGACAGAGTGAGAGAGAAGTTGACGGAAATATTCAGGGGAGAGGACAGATGGAGGATTGCGGTACCTGGCGTGTCTGATGTGGGACAGCAGCATGAGGAGATGGGCCAGGCGAGTGGCTTGCTGTGGTGGTGGTATTCCACTCTTGGACATACACCAGATCAAGGTGTCTGTTATCGTGTCCAGAATCTTGTGAAGCTTCTCCCTGCTCTCGTGCTCCTCGGTGACTGCAGAACGAGGAAACATGCCTGTGAAAAGAAAGATTGAAATGACAACTCAGTACGATGACTCCGAATGAAAGTAGAAGCAGAGAGGGATCGCCAAGATTAGACCCCATTCCAAAGTTAATGGGACCCTGCTTAACTGATCCCCCTCTCTTCTCAGGATTAACGTCAAAGTCACGATTATTAGCCCAACAAGGCCTGAGACCTCAATCCAGAGACTCACCTCTCATGGTTGAACAGGCTGATAACAGCCATTCTCTAATAAACAGAAGACTCCCTATTTATAAATTGTCAATTTCCTAGGACCCTTTGAGAGCCGGCACCTTCAGGAGAGGAGGGGACCCTGTACCCCAGTGAGAGTCAGCACCTTCAGGAGAGGAGGGGGCCCTGTACCCCAGTGAGAGTCAGCACCTTCAGGAGAGGGACCCTGTGCCCCAGTGAGAGTCAGCACCTTAAGGAGAGGAGGGGACCCTGTACCCCAGTGAGAGTCAGCACCTTCAGGAGAGGAGGGGGCCCTGTACCCCAGTGAGAGTCAGCACCTTCAGGAGAGGAGGGGATCCCGTACCCCAGTGAGAGTCAGCACCTTCAGGAGAGGAGGGGGTCCCGTACCCCAGTGAGAGTCAGCACCTTCAGGAGAGGAGGGACCCTGTACCCCAGTGAGAGTCAGCACCTTCAGGAGAGGAGGGGGTCCCGTACCCCAGTGAGAGTCAGCACCTTCAGGAGAGGAGGGACCCTGTACCCCAGTGAGAGTCAGCACCTTCAGGAGAGGAGGGACCCTGTACCCCAGTGAGAGTCAGCACCTTCAGGAGAGGAGGGACCCTGTACCCCAGTGAGAGTCAGCACCTTCAGGAGAGGAAGGGACCCCGTACCCCAGTGAGAGTCAGCACCTTCAGGAGAGGAGGGGGCCCTGTACCCCAGTGCGAGCCGGCTCCTTCAGGAGAGGAGGGGGAGTTTGTACCCCTGTGAGAGTCAGCACCTTCAGGAGAGGAGAGGACACTGTACCCCAGTGAGAGTCAGCACCTTCAGGAGAGGAGGGGGACCCTGTACCCCAGTGAGAGTCAGCACCTTCAGGAGAGGAGGGGGCCCTGTACCCCAGTGAGAGCCGGCTCCTTCAGGAGAGGAGGGGGAGTTTGTACCCCAGTGAGAGTCAGCACCTTCAGGAGAGGAGAGGACCCTGTGCCCCAGTGAGAGTCAGCACCTTCAGGAGAGGAGGGGACCCTGTACCCCAGTGAGAGTCAGCACCTTCAGGAGAGGAGGGGGACCCTGTACCCCAGTGAGAGTCAGCACCTTCAGGAGAGGAGGGGGCCCGTACCCCAGTGAGAGTCAGCACCTTCAGGAGAGGAGGGGGACCCCGTACCCCAGTGAGAGTCAGCACCTTCAGGAGAAGAGGGGGACCCCGTACCCCAGTGAGAGTCAGCACCTTCAGGAGAAGAGGGGGACCCCGTACCCCAGTGAGACTCTGCACCTTCAGGAGAGGAGGGGGCCCGTACCCCAGTGAGAGTCAGCACCTTCAGGAGAGGAGGACCCTGTACCCCAGTGAGAGTCAGCACCTTCAGGAGAGGAGGGGGTCTGTACCCAAGTGAGAGTCAGCACCTTCAGGAGAGGAGGGGACCTGTACCCCAGTGAGAGTCAGCACCTTCAGGAGAGGAGGGGGACCCGTACCCCAGTGAGAGTCAGCACCTTCAGGAGAAGAGGGGGACCCCGTACCCCATTGAGAGTCAGCACCTTCAGGAGGGGAGGGGGAACGTGTACCTCAGTGAGAGTCAGCACCTTCAGGAGAAGAGGGGACCCTGTACCCCAGTGAGAGTCAGCACCTTCAGGAGAGGAGGGGGACCCTGTACCCCATTGAGAGTCAGCACCTTCAGGAGGGGAGGGGGAACGTGTACCTCAGTGAGAGTCAGCACCTTCAGGAGAGGAGGGGGACCCTGTACCCCAGTGAGAGTCAGCACCTTCAGGAGAGGAGGGGGTCCCTGTACCCCAGTGTGAGTCAGCACCTTCAGGAGTGGAGGGGACCCGTACCCCAGTGAGAGTCAGCACCTTCAGGAGAGTAGAGGGACCCTGTACCCCAGTGAGAGTCAGCACCTTCAGGAGTGGAGGGGACCCTGTACCCCAGTGAGAGTCAGCACCTTCAGGAGAGGAGGGGACCCTGTACCCCAGTGAGAGTCAGCACCTTCAGGAGAGGAGGGGACCTGTACCCCAGTGTGAGTCAGCACCTTCAGGAGAGGAGGGTCCCTGTACCCCAGTGAGAGTCAGCACCTTCAGGAGAGGAGGGGGACCCGTACCCCAGTGAGAGTCAGCACCTTCAGGAGTGGAGGGGACCCTGTACCCCAGTGAGAGTCAGCACCTTCAGGAGAGGAGGGGACCCTGTACCCCAGTGAGAGTCAGCACCTTCAGGAGAGGAGGGGTCCCTGTACCCCAGTGTGAGTCAGCACCTTCAGGAGAGGAGGGTCCCTGTACCCCAGTGAGAGTCAGCACCTTCAGGAGAGGAGGGGCCCCCGTACCCCAGTGAGAGTCAGCACCTTCAGGAGAGGAGGGGTCCCTGTACCCCAGTGAGAGTCAGCACCTTCAGGAGAGGAGGGGACCCTGTACCCCAGTGAGAGTCAGCACCTTCAGGAGAGGAGGGGTCCCCGTACGCCAGTGAGAGTCAGCACCTTCAGGAGAGGAGGAGACCCCGTACCCCAGTGAGAGTCAGCACCTTCAGGAGAGGAGGGGTCCCCGTACCCCAGTGAGAGTCAGCACCTTCAGGAGAGGAGGGGTCCCTGTACTCCAGTGAGAGTCAGCACCTTCCGAAGTGGTGGAAACTTTCAATAAATACTCTGAAAATTATCAGTTGTGACAAATCACAAAACATCTGTTTTCTATAAGATGGAATGATGTCTGTTCTAGTTTAATTACTGGGGGAAGATCAGTTCGACTCAGTAAGACAAGCCCGTAGTCACTTTAATTAGATATTGGGATGATCATCAATCTCCCCCTCTCTGCCTGTCTCTCTCCTTATCGCTGTTATGATCCGACTCTGAGTTTGTGAGTGGATTTTGTAGTGGGAGAGGGGGGGTGGAATAGGTCTCTGCAGGAAGGCACCAGCTCGACCATTAGACAGAGGAATTCGATAGGCAACCCAGACAGACACGCAGACAGGGGACATCACGGAAACAATCCCTTTGGCCCCACTCTTCCCCGGTTATATCCCGTGTCAGCGTCCCCTAAACTATGAGCGGATTTATTCCAGAGAGCGTCATCACACTAATAGCTACACGCACCCATCATCTGTCGCCCAGATCCCCATCCTCAAGGCAATCAGTTAGTAATGGCAGCCACAATACCCACAATCCTCTACCCTCTGGAACCCACTCTATTCTCTGGTGCTGGCAGATGCAAAGTCGCCCTAGTCCCAGATGACCAATGGCTGCCTTCCCCAGTGGGCACAGTAAAAAGTCTTACAACACCAGGTTAAAGTCCAACATGTTTGTTTCAAATCACTAGCTTTCGGAGCACTGCTCCTTCCTCAGGTGAGGGAGGAGAGCTGACTGCTGGTGATTTAACCCGAGGGTCACCACACCTCAGGCGAGGGTCAAGGTTGAGGAGGCGGAGCCTTCCTGAATAACCTCAGCCGGTGCGGGAATACGAACCCAGGCTGCTGGCCTCGCTCTGCTTCACAGACCCGCCGTCCAGCCCACTGAGCTGGAGCGGCAACATGCCTGATGGCTGTTGTGAGATACTCAGATATATTGTAGTGATTGTGAAATTATGTTTAGGGATTGGGACAGACACTCACGTTACACATAGCACAACAATGTCCCTTCAGCCCAATGCAGCTGTTGGTCAGCACTGGGTCTGCGCAAACTCTCTGTAATTTCCCTCTCCCAACTTCACCTCCACCCTCATCACCAAAATCACATCCGCTTGGCAATGATAAAGGGCTATGGGGAGAGAGTGGGGCATTGGGATTAGTTTGGGATTGATACAGGGCTATGGGGAAAGTGCGGGGCAGTGGGATTAGTTTGGGATTGATACAGGGCTATGGGGAGAGAGTGGGGCATTGGGATTAGTTTGGGATTGATACAGGGCTATGGGGAAAGTGCGGGGCAGTGGGATTAGTTTGGGATTGATACAGGGCTATGGGGAGAGAGTGGGGCATTGGGATTAGTTTGGGATTGATACAGGGCTATGGGGAGAGAGTGGGGCATTGGGATTAGTTTGGGATTGATACAGGGCTGTGGGGAGAGAGTGGGGCATTGGGATTAGTTTGGGATTGATACAGGGCTATGGGGAAAGTGCGGGGCAGTGGGATTAGTTTGGGATTGATACAGGGCTATGGGGAGAGAGTGGGGCATTGGGATTAGTTTGGGAATGATACAGGGCTATGGGGAGAGAGTGGGGCATTGGGATTAGTTTGGGATTGATACAGGGCTGTGGGGAGAGAGTGGGGCATTGGGATTAGTTTGGGATTGATACAGGGCTATGGGGAGAGAGTGGGGCATTGGGATTAGTTTGGGATTGATACAGGGCTATGGGGAGAGTGCGGGGCAGTGGGATTAGTTTGGGACTGATACAGGGCTACGGGGAGAGAGTGGGGCTGTGGGATTAGTTTGGGATTGATACAGGGCGATGGGGAGAGAGCGGGGCAGTGGGATTAGTTTGGGATTGATACAGGGCTATGGGGAGAGAATGGGGCAGTGGAATTGATACAGGGCTATGGGGAGAGAGTGGGGCAGTGGGATTAGTTTGGGATTGATACAGGGCGATGGGGAGAGAGCCGGGAAGTGGGATTAGTTTGGGATTGATTCAGGGCTGTGGGGAGAGAGCGGGACAGTGGGATTAGTTTGGGATTGATACAGGGCTATGGGGAGAGAGTGGGGCAGTGGGATTAGTTTGAGATTGATACAGGGCTATGGGAAGAGAGTGGGGCAGTGGGATTAGTTTGGGGATTGATACAGGGCTATGGGGAGAGAGTGGGACAGTGGGATTGATACAGGGCTATGGGGAGAGAGTGGGGCAGTGGGATTAGTTTGAGATTGATACAGGGCTATGGGGAGAGAGTGGGACAGTGGGATTAGTTTGGGATTGATACAGGCTATGGGGAGAGAGTGGGGCAGTGGGAATAGTTTGGGATTGATACAGGGCTATAGGGAGAGAGTGGGACAGTGGGATTAGTTTGGGATTGATAAAGGGCTATGGGGAGAGAGTGGGACAGTGGGATTAGTTTGAGATTGATACAGGGCTATGGGGAGAGAGTGGGGCAGTGGGATTGGTCTGGGATTGATACAGGGCGATGGGGAGAGAGTGGGGCAGTGGGATTGGTCTGGGATTGATACAGGGCTATGGGGAGAGAGTGGGGCAGTGGGATTAGTTTGAGATTGATACAGGGCTATGGGGAGAGAGTGGGGCAGTGGGATTGGTCTGGGATTGATACAGGGCTATGGGGAGAGAGTGGGGCAGTGGGATTAGTTGGGAGATTGATACAGGGCTATGGGGAGAGAGTGGGACAGTGGGATTAGTTTGGGATTGATACAGGGCTATGGGGAGAGAGTGGGGCAGTGGGATTAGTTTGGGATTGATACAGGGCTATGGGGAGAGAGTGGGGCAGTGGGATTAGTTTGGGATTGATACAGGGCTATGGGGAGAGAGTGGGGCAGTGGGATTAGTTTGGGGATTGATACAAGGCTATGGGGAGAGAGCGGGGCAGTGGGATTAGTTTGGGATTGATACAGGGCTATGGGGAGAGAGTGGGGCAGTGGGATTAGTTTGGGGATTGATACAGGGCTATGGGGAGAGAGTGGGGCAGTGGGATTAGTTTGGGGTTGATTCAGGGCTATGGGGAGAGAGTGGGACAGTGGGACTAGTTTGGGATTGACACAGGGCTATGGGGAGAGTGGGACAGTGGGATAAGTTTGGGATTGATACAGGGCTATGGGGAGAGAGCGGGGCAGTGGGATTAGTTTGGGATTGATACAGGGCTATGGGGAGAGAGTGGGACAGTGGGACTAGTTTGGGATTGATGCAGGGCTATGGGGAGAGAGCGGGGCAGTGGGATTAGTTTGGGATTGATACAGGGCTATGGGGAGGGAGCGGGGCAGTGGGAATGATACAGGGCTATGGGGAGGGAGCGGGGCAGTGGGAATCATACAGGGCTATGGGGTGGGAGCGGGGCAGTGGGAATGATACAGGGCTATGGGGAGGGAGCGGGGCAGTGGGAATGATACAGGTCTATGGGGAGAGAGTGGGACAGTGGGATTAGTTTGGGATTGATACAGGGCTATGGGGAGAGAGCGGGGCAGTGGGATGAGTTTGGGGATTGATACAGGGCTATGGGGAGAGAGCGGGGCAGTGGGATTGATACAGGGCTATGGGGAGAGAGTGGGGCAGTGGGATTGATACAGGGCTATGGGGAGGGAGCGGGGCAGTGGGAATGATACAGGGCTATGGGGAGGGAGCGGGGCAGTGGGAATGATACAGGTCTATGGGGAGAGAGTGAGACAGTGGGATTAGTTTGGGATTGATACAGGGCTATGGGGAGAGAGCGGGGCAGTGGGATTAGTTTGGGGATTGATACAGGGCTATGGGGAGAGAGCGGGACAGTGGGATTAGTTTGGGGATTGATACAGGGCTATGGGGAGAGAGTGGGGCAGTGGGATTAGTTTGAGATTGATACAGGGCTATGGGGAGAGAGTGGGACAGTGGGATTGGTCTGGGATTGATACAGGGCGATGGGGAGAGAGTGGGGCAGTGGGATTAGTCTGGGATTGATACAGGGCGATGGGGAGAGAGTGGGGCATTGGGATTAGTTTGGGGATTGATACAGGGCAATGGGGAGAGAGTGGGACAGTGGGATTGATACAGGGCAATGGGGAGAGAGTGGGGCAGTGGGATTAGTTTGTGATTGATACAGGGCTATGGGGAGAGAGAGGGACAGTGGGATTAGTTTGGGGATTGATACAGGGCTATGGGGAGAGAGTGGGGCAGTGGGATTAGTTTGGGGATTGATACAGGGCTATGCGGAGAGAGCGGGGCAGTGGGATTAGTTTGGGATTGATACAGGGCTATGGGGAGAGAGTGGGGCAGTGGGATTAGTTTGGGGATTGATACAGGGCTATGGGGAGAGAGTGGGGCAGTGGGATTAGTTTGGGATTGATTCAGGGCTATGGGGAGAGAGTGGGACAGTGGGACTAGTTTGGGATTGACACAGGGCTATGGGGAGAGTGGGACAGTGGGATTAGTTTGGGATTGATACAGGGCTATGGGGAGAGAGCGGGGCAGTGGGATTAGTTTGGAATTGATACAGGGCTATGGGGAGAGAGTTGGACAGTGGGACTAGTTTGGGATTGATGCAGGGCTATGGGGAGACAGCGGGGCAGTGGGATTAGTTTGGGATTGATACAGGGCTATGGGGAGGGAGCGGGGCAGTGGGAATGATACAGGGCTATGGGGAGGGAGCGGGGCAGTGGGAATGATACAGGGCTATGGGGAGGGAGCGGGGCAGTGGGAATGATACAGGGCTATGGGGAGGGAGCGGGGCAGTGGGAATGGTACAGGTCTATGGGGAGAGAGCGGGGCAGTGGGATTAGTTTGGGGATTGATACAGGGCTATGGGGGGAGAGCGGGGCAGTGGGATTAGTTTGGGGATTGATACAGGGCTATGGGGAGAGAGCGGGGCAGTGGGATTGATACAGGGCTATGGGGAGAGAGTGGGGCAGTGGGATTGATACAGGGCTATGGGGAGAGAGTGGGGCACTGGGATTGGTCAGGGATTGATACAGGGCGATGGAGAGAGTGGGGCAGTGGGATTGATACAGGGCGATGGAGAGAGTGGGGCAGTGGGATTGATACAGGGCGATGGGGAGAGTGGGACAGTGGGATTGATACAGGGCGATGGAGAGAGTGGGGCAGTGGGATTGATACAGGGCGATGGGGAGAGGGTGGGGCAGTGGGATTGGTCTGGGATTGATACAGGGCGATGGAGAGAGTGGGGCAGTGGGATTGATACAGGGCTATGGGGAGAGAGTGTGGCAGTGGGATTGATACAGGGCTATGGGGAGAGAGTGTGGCAGTGGGATTGATACAGGGCTATGGGGAGAGAGTGTGGCAGTGGGATTGGTCTGGGATTGATACAGGGCGATGGAGAGAGTGGGGCAGTGGGATTGGTCTGGGATTGATACAGGGCGATGGAGAGAGTGGGGCAGTGGGATTGATACAGGGCTATGGGGAGAGGGTGTGGCAGTGGGATTGGTCTGGGATTGATACAGGGCGATGGAGAGAGTGGGGCAGTGGGATTGGTCTGGGATTGATACAGGGCGATGGAGAGAGTGGGGCAGTGGGATTGATACAGGGCGATGGAGAGAGTGGGGCAGTGGGATTGATACAGGGCTATGGGGAGAGAGTGTGGCAGTGGGATTGGTCTGGGATTGATACAGGGCGATGGAGAGAGTGGGACAGTGGGATTAGTTTGGGGATTGATACAGGGCGATGGAGAGAGTGGGACAGTGGGATTGATACAGGGCGATGGAGAGAGTGGGACAGTGGGATTGATACAGGGCGATGGAGAGAGTGGGGCAGTCTCTATGTATTTACATTGTGTATTTTATGTTTGTCCGATTATGTATTTTCTTTTCTTCTCATGTACTTAATGATCTGTTGAGCTGCTCACAGAAAAATACTTTACACTGTACCTCGGTACCCGTGACAATAAACAAATCCAAATCCATGCAATGGGATTACTTTGGATATTGCTACAGAGCTATGGCAAGAGGTGGGAGCTGTATTTTTTACCTAACCTGTCCTGGGAGTGTTTGATGGGGACAGTGTAGAGGGAGCTTTACTCTGTTTCTAACCCCGTGCTGTACCTGTCCTGGGAGTGTTTGATGGGGACAGTGTAGAGGGAGCTTTACTCTGTATCTAACCCCGTGCTGTACCTGTCCTGGGAGTGTTTGATGGGGACAGTGTAGAGGGAGCTTTACTCTGTATCTAACCCTGTGCTGTACCTGTCCTGGGAGTGTATGATGGGGACAGTGTGGAGGGAGCTTTACTCCGTATCTAACCCCGTGCTGTACCTGTCCTGGGAGTGTTTGATCGGGACAGTGTAGAGGGAGCTTTACTCTGGATCTAACCCCGTGCTGTACCTGTCCTGGGAGTGTTTGATGGGGACAGTGTAGAGGGAGCTTTACTCTGTATCTAACCCTGTGCTGTACCTGTACTGGGAGTGTTTGATGGGGACAGTGTAGAGGGAGCATTACTCTGTATGTAACCCCGTGCTGTACCTGTCCTGGGAGTGTTTGATGGGGACAGTGGAGAGGGAGCTTTACTCTGTATCTAACCCCGTGCTGTACCTGTCCTGGGAGTGTTTGATGGGGACAGTGTAGAGGGAGCTTTACTCTGTATCTAACCCCGTGCTGTACCTGTCCTGGGAGTGTTTGATGGGGGCAGTGTAGAGGGAGCTTTACTCTGTATCTAACCCTGTGCTGTACCTGTCCTGGGAGTGTTTGATGGGCACAGTGTAGAGGGAGCTTTACTCTGTATCTAACCCCATGCTGTACCTGTCCTGGGAGTGTTTGATGGGGACAGTGTAGAGGGAGCTTTACTCTGTATCTAACCCCGTGCTATACCTGTCCTGGGAGTGTTTGATGGGGACAGTGTAGAGGGAGCTTTACTCTGTATCTAACCCCATGCTGTACCTGTCCTGGGAGTGTTTGATGGGGACAGTGTAGAGGGAGCTTTACTCTGTATCGAACCCCGTGCTGTACCTGTCCTGGGAGTGTTTGATGGGGTCAGTGTGGAGGGAGCTTTACTCTGTATCTAACCCCGTGCTGTACCTGTCCTGGGTGTGTTTGATGGGGACAGTGTAGAGGGTGCTTTACTCTGTATCTAACCCCGTGCTGTACCTGTCCTGGGAGTGTTTGATGGGGACAGTGTAGAGGGAGCTTTACTCTGTATCTAACCCCATGCTGTACTTGTCCTGGGAGTGTTTGATGGGGACAGTGTAGAGGGAGCTTTACTCTGTATCTAACCCTGTGCTGTACCTGTCCTGGGAGTGTTTGATGGGGACAGTGTAGAGGGAGCTTTACTCTGTATTTAACTGCGTGCTGTACCTGTCCTGGGAGTGTTTGATGGGGACAGTGTAGAGGGTGCTTTACTCTGTATCTAACCCCGTGCTGTACCAGCCCTGGGAGTGTTTGATGGGGACAGTGTAGAGGGAGCTTTACTCTGTATCTAACCCCGTGCTGTACCTGTCCTGGGAGTGTTTGATAGGGACAGTGTAGAGGGAGCTTTACTCTGTATTTAACCGCGTGCTGTACCTGTCCTGGGAGTGTTTGATGGGGACAGTGTAGAGGGAGCTTTACTCTGTATCTAACCCCGTGCTGTACCTGTCCCGGGAGTGTTTGATGGGGACAGTGTATAGGCAGCTTTACTCTGTATTTAACAGCATGCTGTACCTGTCCTGGGAGTGTTTGATGGGGACAGTGTAGAGGGAGCTTTACTCTGTATCTAACCCCGTGCTGTACCTGTCCTGGGAGTGTTTGATGGGGACAGTGTAGAGGGAGCTTTACTCTGTATCTAACCCCAGGCTGTACCTGTCCTGGGAGTGTTTGATGGGGACAGTGTAGAGGGAGCTTTACTCTGTATCTAACCCCGTGCTGTACCTGTCCTGGGAGTGTTTGATGGGGACAGTGTAGAGGGAGCTTTATTCTGTATCTAACCCCGTGCTGTACCTGTCCTGGGAGTGTTTGATGGGGACAGTGTAGAGGGAGCTTTACTCTGTATCTAACCCCGTGCTGTACCTGTCCTGGGTGTGTTTGACGGGGACAGTGTAGAGGGAGCTTTACTCTGTATCTAACCCCGTGCTATGTGGTGTTGGGTGCTCTGGTGCACAGATGAGCCAACACAGTTGTATGTGGTACATCTCTATTTTATTTTAACTCTTATATAGAGTTTGTTCTGGATACTCTGCACGTGCTGTCTCCCTGAGTGTGTCGTGTAGTAGGTCTGTCGTTGTCCTCCTCTCCAGCTAATACTGTCCACCAGGTGTCGTGTTTGTGCTTTTATATGTTTCCTGTCTTTGTCTGTGATTGGTTGTGATGTTGTGTGTTCTGATTTGTCTGTTGGTGTGTCTATCATGATGAGTATGTTTGAATATCATGACATCCCCCCTTTTTACAAAGATATGTGCCTACGTGGTTATAAATATAACCGTGTCGTGAGTGCATCTAAGAGTGTGTGCGTGTGTTGTGTACAGCGTGTGTATATGACGTAACTATTTACATGGGGCGATGTCGGGTGCGTCACACTAACAAGGTTGTACCATAACAAAACATGAATGCGAGGAAGAAAAATAAACTTGAACAGTGGTCCGGTCAGACGATATCTGGAACGATAAACAACAACAGGTTATAATACAGACGTGTTTGACTTTTTGAACGTATGAACAGCGTTATAAGTCCAGTCTAATGGGTGACCACCTCAAGAATGGGCTGGTCCTCAAGCCGGTTCAGCTGTGGAGATTTGGGGTCACACTGGTTCACCTTGGACTGTTGGAGGTGATGCTGTGGCCGAAGTCTCTACTTTACCATTTGTTGTACTTCGTGCAGTGCTTGGTTTTTCATTCGTGCAAATATAACATTCAACATCTTTGTTAGTGTTGCCTTGGCTGTGGTTTGGTTTATTAAGTTTTTTGCTGGCCAGGTGAATATTGTAGCACGTTCTAACAGCCTGTAACACAGTTCCTTCGTGTATTTCTATGTGCTGAGATGTTACTGTAGTTAGTAAGGCCTTAATTATCTGCAACTGAACACCTTCGTCGGTTTGTGGTCCTTGAGAACAACCACATATTGTCTCTATAATTCTATCAATTAATTTCTGTAAACAGTCAGCTGATGTGCTGACTATGCGGGGACATTTCGACTGGCATGCCAACTCAAAAGGGAGAAAATACTTGTCTGCTTCAATAAAGTTTGCCCTGGAGTTGACAGATGGCAAGGTCCCAGAAACAGCCTCTGCATGGCTTCTGCATGGGGAGGATTTTAGCTGCTGTGGCCTGGTCACGGGTGGCGATGGAAGGGGCATGATCCGTGGCAGCTCCACGAAGTCATCCTTGGGAACCAGTGGAGGATCCGGCGTGTGCGTACGGTTCAGTTGCGAGCGTGGAAGGCGGCGCAAAGCTCGCTGATTGCGCCTACGCACCAATCCATCCGCCCTGCATGCCAGGAACAAGGTGGAGTCTTTTTTCTTTTAATGTTTGTGGTGGACGGCATCTTGTAGCCGATGGGTCGTTGCCATCGAAGAAGCACCATCACTAATGTCATGCAAGGCGATGACTGTGCCAGATGTGGAAGTTGGCCGAGACCGTGCACGCTGGTTCCGGCCACCTGCTGTGCCGGAAGGGCGACTCCGCAGAGGAACGTCGAAGCATGTCGCCTTGGAGAGAGAATTGTTGCTCGCATCAACGTCTGGCGATGGCGCGAATTGGTGTGTCCGTCTTGGACCGCTGGTGCTGGTCGCCACTGCCGACCCAGTGTGACTGCCACGCGATCCATTCCCTGTCGCTGTGGCATCCGCCGTCACCCTGAGCGTGCCATCACCGAGGCCGCGACACCGCCCGTCCGGAGCAAGGTCTGGAGTGCGCGAATCAGAGTCGGCGCTTGGCTGCTCCCCATCTGGAGTCCGGTCTGCCTTCCGTCGATGCTCCCCGTCCGGAGTCCCAACTGGTTCACTGGAGGCAGCCGAGATTCCCTGAAGCTGCACTTCTGGAGTCGGAACATGCAGGAATGCACCGACCAGTGGAGAGGTTCGAGCCATCGAGGGTGGAAGCGGTGCGCCGCCACCGCAGTCGTCAGTGGTCCCACCGTGATCGTCGAGTGCCTCGGTACGCACTAGGCGAGGTCTTTTGCATGGGAAGTGGGACGCTGTCATCACTCGTCTCTCATCCCGTGGATAGATCCTCATTAGCAGCTTGCTGTTCACTAGGGTTGGGTGAATTGTCAGAGTTTTCATCTGGTGGTGCACACCATGTCGGTGGACTGCCATTGTCTTGCCGTTGTCCTTCATTTGGGCTTTTTCTTCTTTGGAATTTTAAATCTTCCCCCAGACATTGCAGAACCTTGTTTATTACCCCCAAATTCTCCCATATGTATGGTCTCGAATATAGGATCCAATGTTTCTATCGACATTGTACTATTTTCCAAAGAACATTCCGTTTCACTTTTCTTCTCAGGTACCTCATATGTATCTTTGTCTAATGTACATGCCTTCATGGTCTCTGGGTCTGATTTTGCTGGGACTGGCATGGTCACAGTCTCTCTTTTACTGTTCTCAATTGCCCACATTATACTCCCCATACATAACTGCTTAATCACTGGGGTTAGTGTGGTACAATGGATAATCGGGTCGACCTTATCTGCATCTTCACCATTAGTGGAAAGCATACTTGGTTCACTTGAAACTGCTGCGGGTTTTAAATTCGTTATCTGGCTACTCGATGTCGGTGTCCTCGGGATTCTTGCTCCAATGTTCTGCTCATTGATCAGTGGAGTGTGTTTAGATTCAATGCAATTAATGTTCCCCTCAAGGTTTGAAGAGTCATTACTGACTAACTGTTGGTCGCCGAAGTTGGGACTTTGCGGTGTTGAGTCGAAGGGAGACATTTGTCCCTGCTGTAGATATGATTCAGGTTGTGTTATTTCCATTACCTGAGGATCAATGTCTTGTCCATTTTTTTTTGTACTAAAACAATGGCAATTCTCAGTCTGCTCCTTGCAAGTTAAACATACAGGTAATTTCTTTAGCAAATCCTCAGTATCCTTCTGTGACCGTGCAGCATTATTAATCTCTGTTCGGCTACAATGATTCTGAAGGTCAGCGCATGAACCTTTTTCCTTCGGGCTTGGACGAGGCGATTCCTTTGGCTTGTCTTCAGTTGGGCTTGAAAAGTCTTCAGCGCTGTGCCCTTCATTGTAGCATGAGAGACCGTCATGGTCATGCTGCTGTGCAGTGGCCTTCGCGCTGTTCACGTGAGCATGGCAGACTTGCATCGTCTGCCGCTGGTTGGTCAGGAGAGGTTACTAGACCCTCATGGTCTTGTTCCCGCAAGGACTGCGCATCGGAGTCAAGCGTTTTTTCTTTTGTGGAGTCTGTCCACGAGCTCGCTGTGGAGGCTTGTGACTCTGGAGTCACTTCTTGTTCATGCAAGGACTGCGCTCTGGAGTCTTGCGTTTCTGCAATTGTGGAGTCTGTCCACGAGCTTGCTGTGGAAGCTTGTGACACTGGAGTCACTTCTGGTTCATGCGAGGACTGCGCTCTGGAGTCTTGCATGCCTTCTTTCATAGAGTCGGGAACGTTGAGCGGGACGTGGACCACGCTCTGTGTGGCAGCAGGGCGCTCTCCGTGTGCTTCCACCGCTCCCTGTCTGTTAATGTCAGGCTGCAGCATCATCCGGTACTGATAAATTGGGACGTCATATCTGCTGGATTGAAGATCCTCAAATCCGAAAAATGAATCCGCATCTGCGTCGGATTCAATGTGGGGGTCGCCAATGTGCAACACGAAAGGTTCGTCCGAGTCATAGTCGCATAGGACCACGGAGCTATCATTGGGCTCGCGAGGTCCAGAAACACTGTAAAGATCGTCATCGAAGTATTCGAGGTCGGAATCATCGGCTTGTGCGTAGGTAACTGCTTGTTGGAGGGTTCTTTGGAGGCCAAATTCATCTCCTGGGTCAATTTGTGGCTATGTGCTGTCATTCCAGGTGAGGGAAGGTTGTTTTACAGCTTTAACAGATTTTTGTTTTTTTGATTTGGGACGTTTCCCTTTTAAATTGGATTTGGGACGTTTCCCCTTTAAATTGGTGCGGTCTGGGGCCTCTGACATCCTGACGCTCGGTATGTAGCACGTAGGAAGCGACTGCGCATGCTCAGATCGCCGTTTCTTTACCGATGGCCGTTTTCTTGACTGCGCATGCGCAGCGTCTCGCACATGCGCAAACCAAACTTCCGGTTCTGCGCACTGCTCGCGCAACTGTGCTAGCGTGATACCTTTAGCAAGATGGCCACCGACCTCGACCCAGCCCTCTCTCAGGCCCGGGATTTCGGCCTCTGGGAATTCGGGCTCCGGGATCCCGGCCACGAGGTGAGTACTGCAGCTTTTCTTACCTTTATTTGCCGATTGGATTTGTTTTCCTCACAGTATTTGGAGAATTTGTCCAGGACTGCCTGGTAATCGTACCTTTGCTGCCTCCTGAAGAACCTGAACCTTGCGAAGATTTCTCTTGCCCTTGCACCGGCGATGGGGAGGAGAAATTCAATTTTTTCATCATCGGCCAGGTCTTGGAGTTTGGCTGCCACCAGGAACAATTCAAACCCTTGCCGGAATCGCCGCCAGTTTTCGCGGAGATCGCCGTGGCACTGGAGCGGCTGCGGAACCGGGAGCTGTAACATTTTGCCTGGGCACTGCTGGTTGTCTGTGTACACTGAGGTATGCCGGCAGGTATCGATCCACTCCTGTACCATGTGGTGTTGGGTGCTCTGGTGCACAGATGTGCCAACACAGTTGTATGTGGTACAACTCTATTTTATTTTAACTCTTATATACAGTTCGTTCTGGATACTCTGCACGTGCTGTCTCCCTGAGTGTGTCGTGCAACAGGTCTGTCCTTGTCCTCGTCTCCAGCTATACTGTCCAACAGGTGTCGTGTTTGTGCTTTTATATGTTTCCTGTCTTTGTCTGTGATTGGTTGTGGTGGTGTGTGTTCTGATT
This sequence comes from Scyliorhinus torazame, assembly GCF_047496885.1. Taxonomy (NCBI): domain Eukaryota; kingdom Metazoa; phylum Chordata; class Chondrichthyes; order Carcharhiniformes; family Scyliorhinidae; genus Scyliorhinus; species Scyliorhinus torazame. Next base: position 397,638,436 of record NC_092708.1, on the reverse strand, counting down.
TGTCTGTTGGTGTGTCTATCATGATGTGTGTGTTTGAATATCATGACAATGGGGACAGTGTAGAGGGAGCTTTACTCTGTATCTAACCCCGTGCTGTACCTGTCCGGGGAGTGCTGATGGGGACAGTGTAGAGGGAGCTTTACTCTGTATCTAACCCCGTGCTGTACCTGTCCGGGGAGTGCTGATGGGGACAGTGCAGAGGGAGCTTTACTCTGTATCTAACCCCGTGCTGTACCTGTCCTGGGAGTGTTTGATGGGGACAGTGTAGAGGGAGCTTTACTCTGTATCTAACCCCACGCTGTACCTGTCCTGGGAGTGTTTGATGGGGACAGTGTAGAGGGAGCTTTACTCTGTGTCTAACCCCGTGCTGTACCTGTCCTGGGGGTGTTTGATGGGGACAGTGTAGAGGGAGATTTACTCTGTATCTATCCCCATGCTGTACCTGTCCAGGGAGTGTTTGATGGAGACAGTGTAGAGGGAGCTTTACTCTGTACCTAACCCTGTGCTGTACCTGTCCTGGGAGTGTTTGATGGGGACAGTGTCGAGGGAGCTTTACTCTGTATCTAACCCCGTGCTGTACCTGTCCTGGGAGTGTTTGATGGGGACACTGTAGAGGGAGCTTTACTCTGTATCTAACCCCGTGCTGTACCTGTCCTGGGAGTGTTTGATGGGGACAGTGTAGAAGGAGCTTTACTCTGTATCTAACCCCGTGCTGTACCTGTCCTGGGAGTGTTTGATGGGGATAGTGTAGAGGGAGCTTTACTCTGATTCTATCCCCGTGCTGTACCTGTCCTGGGAGTGTTTGATGGGGACAGTGTAGAGGGAGCTTTACTCTGATTCTATCCCCGTGCTGTACCTGTCCTGGGAGTGTTTTGTAGGTTTGATGGATTTGGGAATCGTGAGCGAGTATTTGATAGTTTTTATTCAGCTTCAGCAGTTGTGTGGTTAAGTCTGAGTGACGTCACAATGTCCCATCAATAAACGTTTGGCTTGGGAACAGAGTGATATAAAATTAAGTGCATTCAATTTTGGTGGGTGGTTCCAAGCATAACATAGGTTATTAAAATAAAATAACTTCATTGTAATTTAATATATTGTTTTAGAGCAGATCATTTCAGACAGTTTTATTACGACTATTTTCACTGTAATTATAAACATTCCTGCAGCAGATACATGACCTTTCTTTGGGAATGATTACAACAACCCATCACTCACTGCTGGCTTTGTCTCTTCAGACACGGATCACACTGAGTGCAGGAAAGTGTGGGAGAGCGAGACTTCTTCACTTCAGCTGCACCACAGACATTGGGCAAAGTGGCTCAGGCTCAACAAGGCCGTTCTCACGCCACACCAAACCAGCGACCCTCCAAAGCTCAAATTCCCACCAACCTACGACTCAAATCCCTCCAACCATATCCCTCAATCCCACCATCCCAAAATATCACAATAAATACGGGCAGGAGTGCACCATTCGGCCCCTTCACCCATCTCCACCAGTCAATAGGACCATCGCGGATTAGTTTGTGTCCTTGACTGCACATTCCAGCCTGCCACTCCCAGCCCTCAACCCCCCACAAAGCCCGCAATGGTTTGTCTGTCCAGAAATAATTCAGATTGTTTTAAACTCTCCCAAATTGTCGCTTGTGAATGAAACAGAATCACCAGTTCCTTACTTCACTGATTTTATTACTGAATGTAGTGTTTAATGGAACAGTGTAGAGGGAGCTTTACTCTATATCTAACCCCGTGCTGTACCTGTCCTGGGAGTGTTTGATGGGGACAGTGTAGAGGGAGCTTTACTCTGTATCTTACCCCGTGCTGTACCTGTCCTGGGAGTGTTTGATGGGGACAGTGTAGAGGGAGCTTTACTCTGTATCTAACCCCGTGCTGTACCTGTCCTGGGAGTGTTTGATGGGGACAGTGTAGAGGGAGCTTTACTCTGTATCTAACCCCATGCTGTACCTGTCCTGGGAGTGTTTGATGGGGACAGTGTAGAGGGGGCTTTACTCTGTATCTAACCCCATGCTGTATCTGTCCTGGGAGTGTTTGATGGGGACAGTGTAGAGGGAGCTTTACTCTGTATCTAACCCCTTGCTGTACCTGTCCTGGGAGTGTTTGATGGGGACAGTGTAGAGGGAGCTTTACTCTGTATCTAACCCCGTGCTGTACCTGTCCTGGGAGTGTTTGATGGGGACAGTGTAGAGGGAGCTTTACTCTGTATCTAACTGTGGTAGTATGTATTGGGGGTCATGTGGGACTGGAAGCCCTAATGTCATTGGCTGACAGATCCCGCGTCCTGGTTGGCCGTTGACCTCAAGCTCCGCCCTGATGGCGGATATAAGAAGCCGGAGTCTTCCCCCGCAGGCCAGTTTACTATCGAGCTGCGGGGGAACAGACACGCTTAATAAAGCCTCATCGACTTCACTCTATTCGTCTCACGGAGTCTTTGTGCGCTACAATTTATTAAGCGTGCCTAAAAAAAAAAGACTATGGAGCTCAGGATCATTCCGGAATGCCTGAGGATCAGCCCCCACGCAGTGAACGCGGCAGCAGCCTTCAAGCACTGGCAGACTTGCTTCGAGGCCTACCTCAGAACGACCACCGGCCGAGTCTCAGAAGACCAAAAACTGCAGGTCCTGCACTCGAGGGTGAGCACGGAGATTTTCTCCCTCATCGAAGACTCGGGTGATTTCCAGACGGCGTTCGCAGCACTGAAAAGTCTCTATGTCCGCCCAGTTAACCAAATCTACGCTCGCTACCAGCTCGCGACGAGACGGCAAGCTCCCGGAGAATCGATGGACGAATTCTACGCCGCGCTGCTGATTTTGGGACGAGCCTGCAGCTGCCCTTCGGTGAACGCAAATGAACACACGGACATGTTAATGCGCGATGCTTTAGTGGCAGGTATGCAATCCTCCCAAATCCGCCAAAGACTTCTAGAAAAAGAGTCGCTAGGACTCTCAGAGGCACGGGCCCTAGCAGCCTCCCTAGACGTGGCCGCGCGTAATGCCCGCGCCTACGGCCCCGACCGCGCGGCAACCCATTGGGCCCCGTACGTACCCGTCGCGGCAAACCCCCTACCCCCCCCCCCCCGGACACCCCACAGGCTTGCGCGGTCCAAACGCCGAGTCGCACCGGGGGCGCCCGCTGTTATTTCTGCGGCCAGGCGAAACACCCCCGACAGGGCTGCCCGGCCTGCGTAGCTATCTGCAAAAGCTGCGGGAAAAAGGGCCATTATGCGGTTGTGTGCCGGTCCCGCGAGGTCGCCGCTGTCCCGGGAGCACAGGGAGCCCTGCAAGCAGTTTACGCGCCCCAACCCCCCAGCACGCCATGTACGACCCGCAGGCGCAGCCGCTCTGGGTCCCGACCACCGCGGTCCCGGGACAACTGGGAGCCCTGCACGCCGCCTACGCTCCCCAACCCCCCTCCCCGCAGCCCATGTATGACCCGCCGCCGGCGCTACCGCTTTGGGTCCCGGCCAACACTCTCCACGGAGAGGAGGGAGTTTTCCGCGTCCCTAACGCCACCCTAACCCCCACCCCGCGCCCCACGCCTGACCCGCCGGTGCCACCTACTTGGGCCCCGACCACCGCTGTCCCCGGTGAGGGAGCTCCGCGCGGTCCTAGCGCTCGCGGTCCTAGCGCTCGCGGTCCCAGCGCTCCCAGCCCCCCTAGCGCACCATGTGCGACCCGCAGACGCTGCCATTTTGGGTCCCGGCCACCACGAGGGGAGGAGGGGCGCCGCCATCTTGGACCGCCCCAGACCTGTACGACGCATGGGGGCGGCCATTTTGTCCACCCCCGCCGCCATCTTGTGACCCCCCAGCCACGTGCGATGTATGGGAGCGGCCATTTTGTTCATCCCCGACGCCACCTTGGACGGCAACAACGGTCCCCACTCCACTACTGCAACCACGGCTCGCTTGGATTACGCTCGATCAAGCTCGGCCCCGGACACTCCAGACGACGACGACAACGGTACTAATAAACGGCCACGAGACGCCATGCCTAGTCGACTCCGGGAGCACGGAAAGCTTTATACACCCCGACACGGTAAGACGCTGTTCCTTGACCACCTATCCCAGCGCACAAAAGATTTGCCTAGCTGCAGGATCCCACTACGTACAGATCCAGGGATTCTGCATAGTTACCCTAACGGTGCAGGGGAGGGAGTTCAAAAACTACAAACTAAATGTCCTTCCCCAACTCTGTGCCCCCACCTTGCTGGGATTAGATTTCCAATGCAATCTACAGAGCCTTACGTTCAAATTCGGCGACCCATACCCCCACTCACTATCTGCGGCCTCGCAACCCTCAAGGTGCAACCCCCGTCCTTGTTTGCGAACCTCACCCCGGATTGCAAACCCGTCGCCACTAGGAGCAGACGGTACAGCGCCCAGGACCGGACCTTCATTCGGTCCGAAGTCCAGCGGCTACTAAAGGAGGGCATAATCCAGGCCAGCAATAGTCCCTGGAGAGCGCAGGTGGTAGTAGTGAAGACAGGGGAGAAACAAAGGATGGTCATTGACTATAGCCAGACCATCAACAGGTACACACAACTAGACGCGTACCCTCTCCCCCGCATATCCGACATGGTCAATCGGATTGTCCAATATAAAGTCTTCTCCACCGTGGACCTCAAGTCCGCCTACCATCAGCTCCCCATCCGCCCAAGTGACCGCAAGTACACAGCCTTCGAGGCAGACGGGCGATTATACCATTTCCTACGGGTCCCTTTTGGCGTCACAAACGGGGTCTCGGTCTTCCAACGGGAGATGGACCGAATGGTTGATCAACATGGGTTGCGGGCCACGTTCCCGTATCTCGACAATGTAACCATCTGCGGCCACGATCAGCAGGACCACGACGCCAACCTCCAAAAATTCCTCCAGACCACCAAAGCCTTGAACCTCACGTACAACGAGGAGAAGTGCGTTTTTAGCACCGACCGGCTAGCCATTCTGGGCTACGTAGTGCGCAATGGGATAATAGGCCCCGACCCCGAACGTATGCGCGCACTCATGGAATTTCCCCTCCCGCACTGCCCAAAAGCCCTGAAACGCTGCTTGGGGTTCTTTTCGTACTACGCCCAGTGGGTCCCCCAGTACGCAGACAAGGCCCGCCCCTAATACAGACCACGACCTTCCCTCTGTCGACAGAGGCTTGCCAGGCCTTCAGCCGCATCAAAGCGGATATCGCAAAGGCCACGATGCGCGCCATCGACGAGTCCCTCCCCTTCCAGGTCGAGAGCGACGCCTCCGACGTAGCTCTAGCGGCCACCCTTAACCAAGCGGGCAGACCCGTGGCCTTTTTCTCCCGGACCCTCCACGCCTCAGAAATCCGCCACTCTTCAGTAGAAAAGGAAGCCCAAGCCATAGTGGAAGCTGTGCGACATTGGAGGCATTACCTGGCCGGTAGGAGATTCACTCTCCTCACTGACCAACGGTCGGTAGCCTTCATGTTCGATAGTGCACAGCGGGGCAAAATCAAAAACGACAAAATCTTAAGGTGGAGGTTCGAGCTCTCCACCTTCAACTAAGAGATTTTGTATCGTCCCGGAAAGCTGAACGAGCCGTCCGATGCCCTATCCCGCGGCACATGTGCCAATGCACAAATTAACCGCCTCCAAACCCTCCACAAGGACCTCTGCCACCCGGGGGTCACTCGGTTTTACCACTTCATCAAGTCCCGCAATCTCCCATGCTCTTTAGAAGAGGTCCGTACAGTCACAAGGGACTGCCACATCTGCGCGGAATGCAAGCCGCATTTTTTCAGGCCAGATGGAGCGCACCTGATTAACGCTTCCCGCCCCTTTGAACGCCTCAGTCTCGATTTCAAAGGGCCCCTCCCCTCCACCGACCGCAACGCATATTTTCTTAATGTAGTGGACGAATACTCCCGCTTACCTTTTGCCATTCCCTGTTCTGACATGACCGCGGCCACAGTCATTAAAGCCCTGAACAGCATCTTCACGCTGTTCGGTTACCCCGCATACGTCCACAGCGACAGGGGGTCCTCTTTCATGAGTGACGAGCTGCGCCAGTTCCTGCTCAGCAAGGGCATAGCCTCAAGCAGGACGACCAGCTACAACCCCCGGGGGAACGGGCAAGTAGAAAGGGAGAACGGTACGGTCTGGAAGGCCATCCTACTGGCCCTACGGTCCAGGGACCTCCCAGTTTCACGGTGGCAGGAGGTCCTCCCGGACGCTCTCCATTCCATCCGGTCGTTATTGTGTACGAGCACTAATCAAACGCCTCATGAGCGTCTCCTTGTCATCCCTAGGAGGTCCTCCTCTGGAACGTCGCTGCCGACCTGGCTGGCGGCCCCAGGACCCATCCTGCTCCGAAAGCACGTGCGGGCACATAAGGCGGACCCGTTGGTCGAAAGGGTTCGCCTCCTCCACGCGAACCCCCAGTACGCCTACGTGGAGTACCCCGACGGCCGACAGGACACGGTCTCCCTGCGGGATCTGGCGCCCGCCGGCAACACGCACACCGCCCCGACACCATCAACCCAACCCCCCCCTTCCTGCCACCGCCGCACCCCGCGACCGCCCCATTGGTTCCCCTCCCCTCAGCACCGACCAAGAATCAAGCCCGAGCTGAAACCGTACGGCTACTGGAGGCGACAACACTGGTACAAGCACCACCACCACTGCCGGGGCCGAGGCAATCGACACGGACGATCAGACCGCCCGACCGACTCGTGGCGTCGATGTAAAACAAATATGGACTGTTCACAAGAACATTTTTCTTTTCTTCCTATACCCTCTGTAAATAGTTGCAAAAGGACGAAATTGTCCAATACTGTATTGCCATGTGAATGTTTTGTCCTCCCAGGACCAGCCCTGTAAACCCTTACCACCATACGAAGCATCACCCCGCCGGGTTCATTTTTGACAAGGGGTGAATGTGGTAGTATGTATTGGGGGTCATGTGGGACTGGAAGCCCTAATGTCATTGGCTGACAGATCCCGGGTCCTGGTTGGCCGTTGACCTCAAGCTCCGCCCTGAAGGCGGAGTATAAGAAGCCGGAGTCTTCCCCCGCAGGCCAGTTTACTATCGAGCTGCGGGGGAACAGACACGCTGAATAAAGCCTCATCGACTTCACTCTATTCGTCTCACGGAGTCTTTGTGCGCTACACTAACCCCGTGCTGTACCTGTCCTGGGAGTGTTTGATGGGGACAGTGTTGAGGGAGCTTTACTCTGTATCTAACCCGGCGCTGTACCTGTCCTGGGAGTGTTTGATGGTGACAGTGTAGAGGGAGCTTTACTCTGTATCTAACCCCGTGCTGTACCTGTCCTGGGAGTGTTTGATGGTGACAGTGTAGAGGGAGCTTTACTCTGTATCTAACCCCGTGCTGTACCTGTCCTGCGAGTGTTTGATGGGGACAGTGCAGAGGGAGTTTACTCTGTATCTAACCCTGTGCTGTACCTGTCCTGGGAGTTTTTGATGGGGACAGTGTAGAGGGAGCTTTACTCTGTATCTAACCCTGTGTTGTACCTGTCCTGGGAGTCTTTGATGAGGACAGTGTGGAGGGAGCTTTACTCTGTATCTAACCCCGTGCTGTACCTGTCCTGGGAGTGTTTGATGGGGTTAGTGTAGAGGGAGCTTTACTCTGTATCTAACCCCGTACTGTACCTGTCCTGGGAGTGTTTGATGGGGACAGTGTAGAGAGAGCTTTACTCTGTATCTAACCCTGTGCTGTACCTGTTCTGGGAGTGTTTGATGGGGACAGTGTAGAGGGAGCTTTACTCTGTATCTAACCCTGTGCTGTACCTGTCCTGGGAGTGTTTGATGGGGACAGTGCAGAGGGAGCTTTACTCTGTATCTAACCCAGTGCTGTACCTGTCCTGGGAGTGTTTGATGGGGACAGTGTAGAGGGAGCTTTACTCTGTATCTAACCCTGTGCTGTACCTGTCCTGGGAGTGTTTGATGGGGACAGTGTAGAGGGAGCTTTACTCTGTATTTAACCCCGTGCTGTACCTATCCTGGGAGTCTTTGATGGGGACAGTGTGGAGGGAGCTTTACTCTGTATCTAACCCCGTGCTGTACCTGTCCTGGGAGTGTTTGATGGGGACAGTGTAGAGGGAGCTTTACTCTGTATCTAACCCTGTACTGTACCTGTCCTGGGAGTCTTTGATGGGAACAGTGTGGAGGGAGCTTTACTCTGTATCTAACCCCGTGCTGTACCTGTCCTGGGAGTGTTTGATGGGGATAGTGTCGAGGGAGCTTTACTCTGTATCTAACCCCATGCTGTACCTGTCCTGGGAGTGTTTGATGGGGACAGTGTAGAGGGAGCTTTACTCTGTATCTAACCGCGAGCTGTACCTGTCCTGTGAGTGTTTGATGGGGACAGTGTGGAGGGAGCTTTACTCTGTATCTAACCCCGTTCTGTACCTGTCCTGGGAGTGTTTGATGGGGACAGTGTAGAGGGAGCTTTACTCTGTATCTAACCCCGGACTGTACCTGTCCTGGGAGTGTTTGATGGGAACAGTGTAGAGGGAGCTTTACTCTGTATCGAACCCCGTGCTGTAACTGTCCTGGGAGTGTTTGATGGGGACAGTGTAGAGGGAGCTTTACTCTGTATCTAACCCTGTACTGAACCTGTCCTGGGAGTGTTTGATGTGGACAGTGTAGAGGGAGTTTTACTCTGTATCTAACCCCGTGCTGTACCTGTCCTGGGAGTGTTTGATGGGGACAGTGTAGAGGGAGCTTTACTCTGTATCTAACCCCGTGCTGCACCTGTCCTGGGAGTGTTTGATGGGGACAGTGTAGAGGGAGCTTTACTCTGTATCTAACCCCATGCTGTACCTGTCCTGGGAGTGTTTGATGGGGACAGTGTCGAGGGAGCTTTACTCTGTATCTAATCCCGTGCTGTACCTGTCCTGGGAGTGTTTGATGGGGACAGTGTAGAGGGAGCTTTACTCTGTATCTAACCCCGTGCAGTACCTGTCCTGGGAGTGTTTGATGGGGACAGTGTAGAGGGAGATTTACTCTGTACCTAACCCCGTGCTGTACCTGTCCTGGGAGTGTTTGATGGGGACAGTGTAGAGGGAGCTTTACTCTGTATCTAACCCCGTGCTGTACCTGTCCTGGGAGTGTTTGATGGGGACAGTGTCGAGGGAGCTTTACTATGTATCTAACCCCGTGCTGTACCTGTCCTGGGAGTGTTTGATGGGGACAGTGTCGACTGAGCTTTACTCTGTGCCTATACCCGTGCTGTACCTGTCCTGGGAGTGTTTGATGGGGAGAGTGTAGAGGGAGCAGTACTCTGTATCTAACCCCATGCTGTACCTGTCCTGGGAGTGTTTGATGGGGACAGTGGAGAGGGAGCTTTACTCTGTATCTAACCCCGTGCTGTACCTATCCTGGGAGTGTTTGATGGGGACAGTGTAGAGGGAGCTTTACTGTGTATCTAACCCCGTGCTGTACCTGTCCTGGGAGTGTTTGATGGGGACAGTGTAGAGGGAGCTTTACTCTGTATCTAACCCCGTGCTGTACCTGTCCAGGGAGTGTTTGATGGGGACAGTGTAGAGGGAGCTTTACTCTGTATCGAACCCCGTGCTGTACCTGTCCTGGGAGTGTTTGATGGGGACAGTGTAGAGGGAGCTTTACTCTGTATCTAACCCTGTACTGAACCTGTCCTGGGAGTGTTTGATGTGGACAGTGTAGAGGGAGTTTTACTCTGTATCTAACCCCGTGCTGTACCTGTCCTGGGAGTGTTTGATGGGGACAGTGCAGAGGGTGCTTTACTCTGTATCTAACCCTGTGCTGTACCTGTCCTGGGAGTGTTTGATGGGGACAGTGTGGAGGGAGCATTACTCTGTATCTAACCCCGTGCTGTACCTGTCCTGGGAGTGTTTGATGGGGGTAGTGTAGAAGGAGCTTTACTCTGTATCTAACCCCATGCTGTACCTGTCCTGGGAGTGTTTGATGGAGACAGTGCCGAGGGAGATTTACTCTTTATCTAACCCTGTGCTGTACCTCTCCTGGGAGTGTTTGATGGGGACAGTGTAGAGGGAGCTTTACTCTGTATCTAACCGCGAGCTGTACCTGACCCGGGAGTGTTTGATGGGAACAGTGTAGAGGGAGCTTTACTCTGTATGTAACCCTGTGCTGTACCTGTCCTGTGAGTGTTTGATGGGGACAGTGTAGAGGGAGCTTTACTCTGTATCTAACCCCGTGCTGTACCTGTCCTGGGAGTGTTTGATGGGGACAGTGTAGAGGGAGCTTTACTCTGTATCTAACCCCGTGCTGTAACTGTCCTGGGAGTGTTTGATGTGGACAGTGTAGAGGGAGCTTTACTCTGTATCTAACCCCGTACTGAACCTGTCCTGGGAGTGTTTGATGTGGACAGTGTAGAGGGAGCTTTACTCTGTATCTAACCCCGTGCTGTACCTGTCCTGGGAGTGTTTGATGGGGACAGTGTAGAGGGAGCTTTACTCTGTATCTAACCCCGTGCTGCACCTGTCCTGGGAGTGTTTGATGGGGACAGTGTAGAGGGAGCTTTACTATGTATCTAACCCCGTGCTGTTCCTGTCCTGGGAGTGTTTGATGGGGACAGTTTAGAGGGAGCAGTACTCTGTATCTAACCCCGTGCTGTACCTGTCCTGGGAGTGTTTGATGGGGACAGTGTAGAGGGAGCTTTACTCTGTATCTAACCCTGTGCTGTACCTGTCCTGGGAGTCTTTGATGGGGACAGTGTGGAGGGAGCTTTACACTGTATCTAACCCCGTGCTGTACCTGTCCTGGGAGTGTTTGATGGGGACAGTGTCGAGGGAGCTTTACTCTTTATCTAACCCCGTGCTGTACCTGTCCTGGGAGTGTTTGATGGGGACAGTGTAAAGGGAGCTTTACTCTGTATCTAACCGCGAGCTGTACCTGTCCTGTGAGTGTTTGATGGGGACAGTGTAGAGGGAGCTTTACTCTGTATCTAACCCCGTTCTGTACCTGTCCTGGGAGTGTTTGATGGGGACATTGTAGAGGGAGCTTTACTCTGTATCTAACCCCGTACTGTACCTGTCCTGGGAGTGTTTGATGGGGACAGTGTAGAGGGAGCTTTACTCTGTATCGAACCCCGTGCTGTAACTGTCCTGGGAGTGTTTGATGGGGACAGTGTAGAGGGAGCTTTACTCTGTATCTAACCCTGTACTGAACCTGTCCTGGGAGTGTTTGATGTGGACAGTGTAGAGGGAGTTTTACTCTGTATCTAACCCCGTGCTGTACCTGTCCTGGGAGTGTTTGATGGGGACAGTGTCGAGGGAGCTTTACTCTGTATCTAACCCCGTGCTGCACCTGTCCTGGGAGTGTTTGATGGGGACAGTGTAGAGGGAGCTTTACTCTGTATCTAACCCCATGCTGTACCTGTCCTGGGAATGTTTGATGGGGACAGTGTCGAGGGAGCTTTACTCTGTATCTAATCCCGTGCTGTACCTGTCCTGGGAGTGTTTGATGGGGACAGTGTAGAGGGAGCTTTACTCTGTATCTAACCCCGTGCTGTACCTGTCCTGGGAGTGTTTGATGGGGACAGTGTAGAGGGAGATTTACTCTGTACCTAACCCCGTGCTGTACCTGTCCTGGGAGTGTTTGATGGGGACAGTGTAGAGGGAGCTTTACTCTGTATCTAACCCCGTGCTGTACCTGTCCTGAGAGTGTTTGATGGGGACAGTGTCGAGGGAGCTTTACTCTGTATCTAACCCCGTGCTGTACCTGTCCTGGGAGTGTTTGATGGGGACAGTGTCGACTGAGCTTTACTCTGTGCCTATACCCGTGCTGTACCAGTCCTGGGAGTGTTAGATGGGGAGAGTGTAGAGGGAGCAGTACTCAGTATCTAACCCCATGCTGTACCTGTCCTGGGAGTATTTGATGGGGACAGTGGAGAGGGAGCTTTACTCTGTATCTAACCCCGTGCTGTACCTGTCCTGGGAGTGTTTGATGGGGACAGTGTAGAGGGAGCTTTACTCTGTATCTAACCCCGTGCTGTACCTATCCTGGGAGTGTTTGATGGGGACATGCAGAGGGTGCTTTACTCTGTATCTAACCCTGTGCTGTACCTGTCCTGGGAGTGTTTGATGGGGACAGTGTGGAGGGAGCTTTACTCTGTATCTAACCCCGTGCTGTACCTGTCCTGGGAGTGTTTGATGGGGGTTGTGTAGAGGGAGCTTTACTCTGTATCTAACCCCATGCTGTACCTGTCCTGGGAGTGTTTGATGGAGACAGTGCCGAGGGAGATTTACTCTTTATCTAACCCCGTGCTGTACCTGTCCTGGGAGTGTTTGATGGGGACAGTGTAGAGGGAGCTTTACTCTGTATCTAACCGCGAGCTGTACCTGACCCGGGAGTGTTTGATGGGAACAGTGTAGAGGGAGCTTTACTCTGTATCTAACCCTGTGCTGTACCTGTCCTGTGAGTGTTTGATGGGGACAGTGTAGAGGGAGCTTTACTCTGTATCTAACCCCGTTCTGTACCTGTCCTGGGAGTGTTTGATGGGGACATTGTAGAGGGAGCTTTACTCTGTATCTAACCCCGTACTGTACCTGTCCTGGGAGTGTTTGATGGGGACAGTGTAGAGGGAGCTTTACTCTGTATCTAACCCCGTGCTGTAACTGTCCTGGGAGTGTTTGATGGGGACAGTGTAGAGGGAGCTTTACTCTGTATCTAACCCTGTACTGAACCTGTCCTGGGAGTGTTTGATGTGGACAGTGTAGAGGGAGTTTTACTCTGTATCTAACCCCGTGCTGTACCTGTCCTGGGAGTGTTTGATGGGGACAGTGTAGAGGGAGCTTTACTCTGTATCTAACCCCGTGCTGCACCTGTCCTGGGAGTGTTTGATGGGGACAGTGTAGAGGGAGCTTTACTCTGTATCTAACCCCATGCTGTACCTGTCCTGGGAATGTTTGATGGGGACAGTGTCGAGGGAGCTTTACTCTGTATCTAATCCCGTGCTGTACCTGTCCTGGGAGTGTTTGATGGGGACAGTGTAGAGGGAGCTTTACTCTGTATCTAACCCCGTGCTGTACCTGTCCTGGGAGTGTTTGATGGGGACAGTGTAGAGGGAGATTTACTCTGTGCCTAACCCCGTGCTGTACCTGTCCTGGGAGTGTTTGATGGGGACAGTGTAGAGGGAGCTTTACTCTGTATCTAACCCCGTGCTGTACCTGTCCTGAGAGTGTTTGATGGGGACAGTGTCGAGGGAGCTTTACTCTGTATCTAACCCCGTGCTGTACCTGTCCTGGGAGTGTTTGATGGGGACAGTGTCGACTGAGCTTTACTCTGTGCCTATACCCGTGCTGTACCAGTCCTGGGAGTGTTAGATGGGGAGAGTGTAGAGGGAGCAGTACTCAGTATCTAACCCCATGCTGTACCTGTCCTGGGAGTGTTTGATGGGGACAGTGGAGAGGGAGCTTTACTCTGTATCTAACCCCGTGCTGTACCTATCCTGGGAGTGTTTGATGGGGACAGTGTAGAGGGAGCTTTACTGTGTATCTAACCCCGTGCTGTACCTGTCCTGGGAGTGTTTGATGGGGACAGTGTAGAGGGAGCTTTACTGTGTATCTAACCCCGTGCTGTACCTGTCCTGGGAGTGTTTGATGGGGACAGTGTAGAGGGAGCTTTACTCTGTATCTAACCCCGTGCTGTACCTGTCCAGGGAGTGTTTGATGGGGACAGTGTAGAGGGAGCTTTACTCTGTATCTAACCCTGTGCTGTACCTGTCCTGGGAGTGTTTGATGGGGACAGTGTAGAGGGAGCTTTACACTGTATCTAACCCCGTGCTGTACCTGTCTTGGGAGTGTTTGATGGGGACAGTGTAGACAGAGCTTTTCTCTGCATCTAACCCCGTGCTGTACCTGTCCTGGGAGTGTTTAATGGTCTGCGTAGAGGGAGCTTTACTCTGTATCTAACCCCGTGCTGTACCTATCCTGGGAGTGTTTGATGGGGACATGCAGAGGGTGCTTTACTCTGTATCTAACCCTGTGCTGTACCTGTCCTGGGAGTGTTTGATGGGGACAGTGTGGAGGGAGCTTTACTCTGTATCTAACCCCGTGCTGTACCTGTCCTGGGAGTGTTTGATGGGGGTAGTGTAGAGGGAGCTTTACTCTGTATCTAACCCCATGCTGTACCTGTCCTGGGAGTGTTTGATGGAGACAGTGCCGAGGGAGATTTACTCTTTATCTAACCCCGTGCTGTACCTGTCCTGGGAGTGTTTGATGGGGACAGTGTAGAGGGAGCTTTACTCTGTATCTAACCGCGAGCTGTACCTGACCCGGGAGTGTTTGATGGGAACAGTGTAGAGGGAGCTTTACTCTGTATCTAACCCTGTGCTGTACCTGTCCTGTGAGTGTTTGATGGGGACAGTGTAGAGGGAGCGTTACTCTGTATCTAACCCCGTGCTCTACCTGTCCTGGGAGTGTTTGATGGGGACAGTGTAGAGGGAGCTTTACTCTGTATCTAACCCCGTGCTGTAACTGTCCTGGGAGTGTTTGATGGGGACAGTGTAGAGGGAGCTTTACTCTGTATCTAACCCCGTACTGAACCTGTCCTGGGAGTGTTTGATGTGGACAGTGTAGAGGGAGCTTTACTCTGTATCTAACCCCGTGCTGTACCTGTCCTGGGAGTGTTTGATGGGGACAGTGTAGAGGGAGCTTTACTCTGTATCTAACCCCGTGCTGCACCTGTCCTGGGAGTGTTTGATGGGGACAGTGTAGAGGGAGCTTTACTCTGTATCTAACCCCGTGCTGTACCTGTCCTGGGAGTGTTTGATGGGGACAGTGTCGAGGGAGCTTTACTCTGTATCTAACCCCGTGCTGTACCTGTCCTGGGAGTGTTTGATGGGGAAAGTGTAGAGGGAGCTTTACTCTGTATCTAACCCTGTGCTGTACCTGTCCTGGGAGTTTTTGATGGGGACAGTGTAGAGGGAGATTTACTCTGTATCTCACCCTGTGCTGTACCTGTCCTGGGAGTGTTTGATGGGGACAGTGTAGAGGGAGATTTACTCTGTATCTAACCCGGTGCTGTACCTGTCCTGGGAGTGTTTGATGGGGACAGGGGAGAGGGAGCTTTACTCTGTATCTAACCCCGTGCTGTACCTGTCCTGGGAGTGTTTGATGGGGACAGTGTAGAGGGAGCTTTACTGTGTATCTAACCCCGTGCTGTACCTGTCCTGGGAGTGTTTGATGGGGACAGTGTCGAGGGAGCTTTACTCTGTATCTAACCCCGTGCTGTACCTGTCCAGGGAGTGTTTGATGTGGACAGTGTAGAGGGAGCTTTACTCTGTGCCTATACCCGTGCTGTACCTGTCCTAGGAGTGTTTGATGGGGAGAGTGTAGAGGGAGCAGTACTCTGTATCTAACCCCATGCTGTACCTGTCCTGGGAGTGTTTGATGGGGACAGTGGAGAGGGAGCTTTACTCTGTATCTAACCCCGTGCTGTACTGATCCTGGGAGTGTTTGATGGGGACAGTGTAGAGGGAGCTTTACTGTGTATCTAACCCCGTGCTGTACCTGTCCTGGGAGTGTTTGATGGGGACAGTGTAGAGGGAGCTTTACTCTGTATCTAACCCCGTGCTGTACCTGTCCAGGGAGTGTTTGATGGGGACAGTGTAGAGGGAGCTTTACTCTGTATCTAACCCTGTGCTGTACCTGTCCTGGGAGTGTTTGATGGGGACAGTGTAGAGGGAGCTTTACTCTGTATCTAACCCCGTGCTGTACCTGTCTTGGGAGTGTTTGATGGGGACAGTGTAGAGGGAGCTTTACTCTGCATCTAACCCCGTGCTGTACCTGTCCTGGGAGTGTTTAATGGTCTGCGTAGAGGGAGCTTTACTCTGTATCTAACCCCGTGCTGTACCTATCCTGGGAGTGTTTGATGGGGACAGTGTGGAGGGAGCTTTACTCTGTATCTAACCCCATGCTGTACCTGTCCTGGGAGTGTTTGATGGGGACAGTGCCGAGGGAGATTTACTCTTTATCTAACCCCGTGCTTTACCTGTCCTGGGAGTGTTTGATGGGGACAGTGTAGAGGGAGCTTTACTCTGTATCTAACCGCGAGCTGTACCTGACCCGTGAGTGTTTGATGGGAACAGTGTAGAGGGAGCTTTACTTTGTATCTAACCCTGTGCTGTACCTGTCCTGTGAGTTTTTGATGGGGACAGTGTAGAGGGAGCTTTACTCTGTATCTAACCCCGTGCTGTACCTGTCCTGGGAGTGTTTGATGGGGACAGTGTAGAGGGAGCTTTACTCTGTATCTAACCCCGTGCTGTAACTGTCCTGGGAGTGTTTGATGGGGACAGTGTAGAGGGAGCTTTACTCTGTATCTAACCCCGTACTGAACCTGTCCTGGGAGTGTTTGATGTGGACAGTGTAGAGGGAGCTTTACTCTGTATCTAACCCCGTGCTGTACCTGTCCTGGGAGTGTTTGATGGGGACAGTGTAGAGGGAGCTTTACTCTGTATCTAACCCCGTGCTGCACATGTCCTGGGAGTGTTTGATGGGGACAGTGTAGAGGGAGCTTTACTGTGTATCTAACCCCGTGCTGTACCTGTGCTGGGAGTGTTTGATGGGGACAGTGTCTAGGGAGCTTTACTCTGTATCTAACCCCGTGCTGTACCTGTCCTGGGAGTGTTTGATGGGGACAGTGTAGAGGGAGCTTTACTCTGTATCTAACCCTGTGCTGTACCTGTCCTGGGAGTGTTTGATGGGGACAGTGTAGAGGGAGCTTTACTCTGTATCTAATGCCGTGCTGTACCTGCCCTGGGAGTGTTTGATGGGGACAGTGTAGAAGGAGCTTTACTCTGTATGTAACCCCGTGCTGTTCCTGTCCTGGGAGTGTTTGATGGGGACAGTGTAGAGGGAGCTTTACTATGTATCTAACCCCGTGCTGCACCTGTCCTGGGAGTGTTTGATGGGGACAGTGTAGAGGGAGCTTTACTCTGTATCTAACCCCGTGCTGCACCTGTCCTGGGAGTGTTTGATGGGGGACAGTGTAGAGGGAGCTTTACTCTGTATCTAACCCCGTGCTGTACCTGTCCAGGGAGTGTTTGATGGGGACAGTGTAGAGGGTGGTTTTCATTTTAACTGTTACTAACTATAGCTGACATCAATCAATGTCTGATGTACTTCCCATTTTGTGAGGAAATTGTGAGTGTAAAAATATAATGTCTTTTTAAAGGAAAAGAGTGAGAAAACACAGTTTGGATTTCACCCAATTCATTACTGACATTGCAGCGATTATTCTTTAAAAGCATTTCATTGGCTCTATCGATCTTTGGGAGGTGCGGGTGTGGAGGAGGACATTTCCATCTTTGATGCCTTCACTGAGCTGGTGAGGACTCCAGCCCTCATTGTGAGGTAATGGCTCCCCCCGGTGGTGAAGACAAGAGGTTGCTGAATGAAGACCATTGCTGTAATGGTCCAAGGTCTCCCTCCTGACATTACCACCCAGGCATCTGTTGTTACAAACCTTGAATTGAGATCGCACCTCGGACAGGGAGTGCCCTGTTCATCTGCACTGCTAAACACGGCTACAGGTTAGATATAAAACCGTCTGCACCATGGCTTTTTTATCCCCGTCAGTCCCGCGTGTTCAGTTCCCTTTTACAGGTTTCCCCATTGTGACTTTGAGAAGGTATTGGTGCCCAGCTGTCAATGGTAACCCCGAGGAAGTTCAGAGCGGTTTATATATAGAATAACAGATACCCGGGAGTGAGTTACAGACTGGAATCTAATCGAGGGGTTCGGGGTGGTTTATATATAGAATAACAGATACCCGGGAGTGAGTTACAGGATGGAATCTAATCGAGGGGTTCAGGGTGGTTTATATATAGAATAACCGATACCCGGGAGTGAGTTACAGACTGGAATCTAATCAAGGGGTTCAGGGTGGTTTATATATAGAATAACAGATACTCGGGAGTGAGTTACAGACTGGAATCTAATCGAGGAGTTCAGGGTGGTTTATATATAGAATAACAGATACCCGGGAGTGAGTTACAGGCTGGAATCTAATCGAGGGGTTCAGGGTGGTTTATATATAGAATAACAGATACCCGGGAGTGAGTTACAGACTGGAATCTAATCAAGGGGTTCAGGGTGGTTTATATATAGAATAACAGATACCCGGGAGTGAGTTACAGACTGGAATCTAATCGAGGGGTTCAGGGTGGTTTATGTATAGAATAACAGATACCTGGGAGTGAGTTACAGATTGGAATCTAATCGAGGAGTTCAGGGTGGTTTATGTATAGAATAACAGATACCCGGGAGTGAGTTACAGACTGGAATCTAATCGAGGGGTTCAGGGTGGTTTATATATTGAATAACAGATACCCGGGAGTGAGTTACAGACTGGAATCTAATCGAGGGGTTCAGGGTGGTTTATGTATAGAATAACAGATACCCAGGAGTGAGTTACAGACTGGAATCTAATCGAGGGGTTCAGGGTGGTTTGTATATAGAATAACAGATACCCGGGAGTGAGTTACAGACTGGAATCTAATCGAGGGGTTCAGGGTGGTTTATATATAGAATAACAGATACCCGGGAGTGAGTTACAGACTGGAATCTAATCGAGGGGTTCGGGGTGGTTTATATATAGAATAACAGATACCCGGGAGTGAGTTACAGACTGGAATCTAATCGAGGGGTTCGGGGTGGTTTATATATAGAATAACAGATACCCGGGAGTGAGTTACAGACTGGAATCTAATCGAGGGGTTCAGGGTGGTTTATATATAGAATAACAGATACCCGGGAGTGAGTTACAGACTGGGATCTAATCGAGGGGTTCAGGGTGGTTTATACAAAGAATAACAGATACCCTGGAGTGAGTTACAGACTAGAATCTAATCGAGGGGTTTGGGGTGGTTTCTATATAGAATAACAGATACCCGGGAGTGAGTTACAGACTGGAATCTAATCGAGGGGTTCAGGGTGGTTTATATATAGAATAACAGATACCCGGGAGTGAGTTACAGACTAGAATCTAATCGAGGGGTTTGGGGTGGTTTCTATATAGAATAACAGATACCCGGGAGTGAGTTACAGACTGGAATCTAATCGAGGGGTTCAGGGTGGTTTATATATAGAATAACAGATACCCGGGAGTGAGTTACAGACTGGAATCTAATCGAGGGGTTTGGGGTGGTTTATACAAAGAATAACAGATACCCGGGAGTGAGTTACAGACTGGAATCTAATCGAGGGGTTCAGGGCGGTTTATAGAATTTCATAGATTTCATAGAATTTACAGTGCAGAAGGAGGCCATTCGACCCATCGAGTCTGCACCGGCTCTTGGAAAGAGCACCCTACCCAAGGTCACCACCTCCACCCTATCCCCATAACCCAGTAACCCCACCCAACACGGAGGGCAATTTGAACACTAAGGGGCAATTTAGCACGGCCAATCCACCTAACCTGCACATCTTTGGACTGTGGGAGGAAACCGGAGCACCCGGAGGAAACACACGCACACACGAGGAGGACGTGCAGTCTCCGCACAGACAATGACCCAAGCCGGAATCAAACCTGGGACCCTGGAGCTGTGAAGCAATTGTGCTAACTACCGTGCTACCGTATCTGTATAGAATAACAGACACCCGGGAGTGAGCTTCAGACTGGAATCTAATCGAGGGGTTCAGGGTGGTTTATATATAGAATAACAGACACCCGGGAGTGAGCTTCAGACTGGAATCTAATCGAGGGGTTCAGGGTGGTTCATATATAGAATAACAGATACCCGGGAGTGAGTTACAGGCTGGAATCTAATCGAGGGGTTCAGGGTGGTTTATATATAGAATAACAGATACCCGGGAGTGAGTTACAGACTGGAATCTAATCGAGGGGTTCAGGGTGGTTTATATATAGAATAACAGATACCCAGGAGTGAGTTACAGACTGGGATCTAATCGAGGGGTTCGGGGTGGTTTCTATATAGAATAACAGATACCCGGGAGTGAGTTACAGACTGGAATCTAATCGAGGGGTTCGGGGGGTTTATGTATAGAATAACAGATACCCGGGAGTGAGTTACAGACTGGAATCTAATCGAGGGGTTTGGGGTGGTTTATATATAGAATAACAGATACCCGGGAGTGAGTTACAGACTGGAATCTAATCGAGGGGTTCAGGGTGGTTTATATATAGAATAACAGATACCCGGGAGTGAGTTACAGACTGGAATCTAATCGAGGGGTTTGGGGTGGTTTATACAAAGAATAACAGATACCCGGGAGTGAGTTACAGACTGGAATCTAATCGAGGGGTTCAGGGCGGTTTATAGAATTTCATAGATTTCATAGAATTTACAGTGCAGAAGGAGGCCATTCGACCCATCGAGTCTGCACCGGCTCTTGGAAAGAGCACCCTACCCAAGGTCACCACCTCCACCCTATCCCCATAACCCAGTAACCCCACCCAACACTGAGGGCAATTTGAACACTAAGGGGCAATTTAGCTCGGCCAATCCACCTAACCTGCACATCTTTGGACTGTGGGAGGAAACCGGAGCACCCGGAGGAAACACACGCAGACACGAGGAGGACGTGCAGACTCCGCACAGACAATGACCCAAGCCGGAATCAAACCTGGGACCCTGGAGCTGTGAAGCAATTGTGCTAACTACCGTGCTACCGTATCTGTATAGAATAACAGACACCCGGGAGTGAGCTTCAGACTGGAATCTAATCGAGGGGTTCAGGGTGGTTTATATATAGAATAACAGACACCCAGGAGTGAGTTACAGACTGGAATCTAATCGAGGGGTTCGGGTGGTTTATATATAGAATAACAGACACCCGGGAGTGAGCTTCAGACTGGAATCTAATCGAGGGGTTCAGGGTGGTTTATATATAGAATAACAGATACCCAGGAGTGAGTTACAGACTGGAATCTAATCAAGGGGTTCAGGGGGGTTTATATATAGAATACCAGATACCCAGGAGTGAGTTACAGACTGGAATCTAATCGAGGGGTTCGGGATGGTTTATATATAGAATAACAGAAACCCGGGAGTGAGTTACAGACTGGAATCTATTCGAGGTGTTCAGGGTGGTGTATATATAGAATAACAGACACCCGGGAGTGAGTTACAGACTGGAAACTAATCGAGGGGTTCAATGTGGTTCATATATAGAATAACAGATACCCAGGAGTGAGTTACAGACTGGAATCTAATCGAGGGGTTCAGGGTGGTTTATATATAGAATAACAGATACCCAGGAGTCAGTTACAGACTGGAATCTAATCGAGGGGTTCGGGGTGGTTTCTATATAGAATAACAGATACCCGGGAGTGAGTTACAGACTGGAATCTAATCGAGGGGTTTGGGGTGGTTTATATATAGAATAACAGATACCCGGGAGTGAGTTACAGACTGGAATCTAATCGAGGGTTTCGGGATGGTTTATATGTAGAATAACAGATACCCAGGAGTGAGTTACAGACTGGAATCTAATCGAGGGGTTCGGGGTGGTTTCTATATAGAATAACAGATACCCGGGAGTGAGTTACAGACTGGAATCTAATCGAGGGGTTTGGGGTGGTTTATATATAGAATAACAGATACCCGGGAGTGAGTTACAGACTGGAACCTAATCGAGGGGTTCAGGGTGGTTTATATATAGAATAACAGATACCCGGGAGTGAGTTACAGACTGGAATCTAATCGAGGTGTTCGGGGTGGTTTATATATAGAATAACAGATACCCGGGAGTGTGTTACAGACTGGAATCTAATCGAGGGGTTCATGATGGTTTATATATAGAATAACAGATACTCAGGAGTGAGTTACAGACTGGAATCTAATCGAGGGGTTCAGGGTGGTTTATATATAGAATAACAGATACCCGGGAGTGAGTTACAGACTGGAATCTAATCGAGGGGTTCGGGGTGGTTTAAATACAGAATAACAGATACCCGGGAGTGAGTTACAGACTGGAATCTAATCGAGGGGTTCAGGATGGTTTATATCTAGAATAACAGATACCCGGGAGTGAGTTACAGACTGGAATCTAATCGAGGGGTTCGGGGTGGTTAATATCTAGAATGACAGATACCCGGGAGTGAGTTACAGACTGGAATCTAATCGAGGTGTTCGGGGTGGTTTATATATAGAATAACAGATACTCAGGAGTGAGTTACAGACTGGAATCTAATCGAGGGGTTCAGGGTGGTTTATATATAGAATAACAGATACCCAGGAGTGAGTTACAGACTGGAATCTAATCGAGGGGTTCAGGGTGGTTTATATATAGAATAACAGATACCCAGGAGTCAGTTACAGACTGGAATCTAATCGAGGGGTTCGGGGTGGTTTCTATATAGAATAACAGATACCCGGGAGTGAGTTACAGACTGGAATCTAATCGAGGGGTTTGGGGTGGTTTATATATAGAATAACAGATACCCGGGAGTGAGTTACAGACTGGAATCTAATCGAGGGGTTTGGGGTGGTTTATACAAAGAATAACAGATACCCGGGAGTGAGTTACAGACTGGAATCTAATCGAGGGGTTCAGGGCGGTTTATAGAATTTCATAGATTTCATAGAATTTACAGTGCAGAAGGAGGCCATTCGACCCATCGAGTCTGCACCGGCTCTTGGAAAGAGCACCCTACCCAAGGTCACCACCTCCACCCTATCCCCATAACCCAGTAACCCCACCCAACACGGAGGGCAATTTGAACACTAAGGGGCAATTTAGCACGGCCAATCCACCTAACCTGCACATCTTTGGACTGTGGGAGGAAACCGGAGCACCCGGAGGAAACACACGCAGACACGAGGAGGACGTGCAGACTCCGCACAGACAATGACCCAAGCCGGAATCAAACCTGGGACCCTGGAGCTGTGAAGCAATTGTGCTAACTACCGTGCTACCGTATCTGTATAGAATAACAGACACCCGGGAGTGAGCTTCAGACTGGAATCTAATCGAGGCGTTCGGGATGGTTTATATATAGAATAACAGACACCCGGGAGTGAGTTACAGACTGGAATCTATTCGAGGTGTTCAGGGTGGTGTATATATAGAACAGACACCCGGGAGTGAGCTTCAGACTGGAATCTAATCGAGGGGTTCAGTGTGGTTTATATATAGAATAACAGATACCCGGGAGTGAGTTACAGGCTGGAATCTAATCGAGGGGTTCGGGGTGGTTTATATATAGAATAACAGATACCCGGGAGTGAGTTACAGACTGGAATCTAATCGAGGGGTTCAGTGTGGTTTATATATAGAATAACAGATACCCGGGAGTGAGTTACAGACTGGAATCTAATCCAGGGGTTTGGGGTGGTTTAAATATAGAATAACAGACACCCGGGAGTGAGTTACAGACTGGAATCTAATCGAGGGGTTCAATGTGGTTCATATATAGAATAACAGATACTCGGGAGTGAGTTACAGACTGGAATCTAATCGAGGGGTTCAGTGTGGTTTATATATAGAATAACAGATACCCGGGAGTGAGTTACAGACTGGAATCTAATCGAGGGGTTCGGGGTGGTTTATATATAGAATAACAGACACCCGGGAGTGAGTTACAGACTGGAATCTAATCGAGGGGTTCAGGGTGGTTTGTATATAGAATAACAGATACCCTGGAGTGAGTTACAGACCGGAATCTAATCGAGGGGTTCGGGGTGGTTCATATATAGAATAACAGATACCCGGGAGTGAGTTACAAACTGGAATCTAATCGAGGGGTTCAGGGTGGTTTATATATAAAATAACAGATACCCGGGAGTGAGTTACAAACTGGAATCTAATCGAGGGGTTCGGGGTGGTTCATATATAGAATAACAGATACCCAGGAGTGAGTTACAGACTGGAATCTAATCGAGGGGTTCAGGGTGGTTTATATATAGAATAACAGATACCCGGGAGTGAGTTACAGACTGGAATCTAATCGAGGGGTTCAGGGTGGTTTATATATAGAATAACAGATACCCAGGAGTGAGTTACAGACTGGAATCTAATCGAGGGGTTCAGTGTGTTATGAGACTGGTCAGGAAAGGCTACTGAAGTGATCAATAATTGGTCACTTTAGGGCTTCAATTGGATCAAGTCGAGGCCTCCCCTGCCTTAGTGTAAAATTGCCGAGGTGTCGTGTTGCGTTGGAACCCAGCCGGAAGCCTATCTGTGCCCACTCTCAGCCCCACCTACAAACCTGCTGGCAGGGGAGTGTGAAATTCAGGCCTGATAAACCTGCTTAGTCCTCACCTTTCACTCCGCGAACATTCACAGACAAAAGATCATCCACCACCTGACACACATTCTCCTTCCCCAAGCAGACTGAATGGACCATTCCTGTATCACAGCACTCCACACAGAAAGACAGCAGCTTGAACAACCTGCCCTTTAACCTCATCTTCTGACCGCCGCGGACACCAATCATGTCTTCCAGCAGATGAATCAGCAATTTACCGGTGCTCACAGCCTGGTCTGTTCTGCATCGGGAATACCAAAGGACCACCTTGAGCAACACCGCTGTTAATTCCGTGAGCGTGACCCCAAGTTTCCCATCTCTTGTTATTTTAATTCTCCATCCTGCTCCCAGTCTGATCCCTCTGTCCTTGATCTGCTCCTTGCTCCAATGAAGCTCAATTGAAGATTAAGGAAACAACATCTCAACTTTCAGGGTCAGCTCGTGGTGAGGATGTTTACACTTCCTCGAGGCACCTCTTTTGTTTCTATACTTCCCCCATTAACCTCCTCTATGTCTTGCACCATCAACCCTTTCGTTATTTCCACCCAATCACCAACCTTCCCTTCAGCTCATCCCCCAACCCCATCCCCTTTCTCGTTTATAACCTGCTCCATTGCTAAAAGTTTCCAATTCTGGTGCAAGGTCATCAAATTGTAGTGCTACCTCTGTGTCTCTCTGCACGACACTGCCAGATCTGCTGAGTAGTTACAGCACTTTCTGCTTTTAAATCATCCCTTTCAAATCATAAAATCGCTGTTACTCTGGTCGCCAGCCCTACTGCCATTGGGACCACTTATTCGCTCTGTCAAAACCTTGCATTAATAGAAACATCTTTGTCAAATCTCCCCCTTAGTCACCCCTCAAGGAGAACGACTCCAGCTTCTCATCTCTGCCCCATGTTACTGTAACCCCTCATCCCTGGTACCACCCTCGTAAATCTCCTCCGCACCCTCTCGGCTGCCCATCCTCACCCCACGCCTCCCGTCAAAGGTTGCCATTGCACACTCCTCTGCATCAAGTGGAATTTCCCGTGCGTCTGCCCATTTCCCCAGCCTGTGGGCACGTTCCTGAAGCCTGGAACCCCCCCCCCCCCCCCCCCGTCCAGGATCCACTCCCCAGCTTGCTGAGTGCTTTGGTCCCTCAGTGAAATCCTTCTTCGACCCACCAGGCAACAATTAACCATGTCGCTGCAAAAAAATGTGAAATTTATTGTCCCCCAAATGCCAATTTCTAGAAACCACTTACTTCCCCAATTCAATCTGTCTCATGTCCCGGCCAACCCTGGACCGCAAACATATTCAAAAATAATCAATTCTCCAAGTGTTCCATTTTCTACAAAGCTGTTTTTCCCTGGATTGTAAACCCATTAAAATCTCACAACTCACAACTTTGCAGCAGATGTTCCGGCTTTTATTTAATGGGATCTTTGGAAAACAATCTGAATTTATGGTATATGCCTCGATGAGGCCAAGGAATCTGTTGACAATTTTCCAACATCTCTTTTTACCAAGTGAAACATTGTCGGGAGGGGGGGGGGGGGGGGGACTGTTTCACTTCACAGTCCAAACCTGGGGCACTGGAAATGGATAAAGAGACAATTGATACTCCAGTCCTACTGTCTCGGGTTACCTGGTGTATCAATCCTGGCCACCTACTCACTCCCAATGTTCCCAAAACCCCAGATTACTCAATGCCATTGACGCACTGCATTTCTGTCTCATGTTTAAATTTACAAACCTGATTTTGTTCAGCTTCTGTGTTTCAACTCCACTAAAAACCATGGGCTGAATTCACCGTTTTTGACACAAAGTACGGAGGAGAATCTGTGGCGGAATATGTCCAAAAAAATCAGCGGCGCCCCCTCGCAGATCCTGTGACCGTTATCAGCCGCGCCGCGTAAAACACGCAGGGCTCCCACGATAAATACGGCTGGCGAATGGCCGGGTCCGTGGTCGCGCATGCACACTGTCATAATATGCACCCATGCACATCATGAGCTAAAAGCAGGCAGTGACAGACACCCAGGTGAGCCAATCAATGTACAGAACAGAACACAACCAATCACAAGACAGGATACCAGAGGGGGACTTCCACCTATAAAACACACGAGGCATCAGCACTCTGCCTCTTTCCATTGGTGATAGCTGTAGTGACAGTCAGGGTGTACAAATCACTCAACACCTCCAACACGTGAATCAGAGCTAGCCTGGTCTAGATAGTTAGCTTTATTTTACTTAAGAGTAGTAGAGAGTCAATCCACAGGCAGCTGTGTGTTTTGTTGCTAGAGTTCAATAAATCTTTTATTGAATCAACGCCTTTGTTTGGTGTATACTTGATCAGTTAATTGCATCGTGTGCAATCCATGTTACCCCAGGGTGAACAACACGACATGGTACCAGAAGTGGCTACTGCCTCTAAGTAATTTACCTTTGAAAATTCTCTGCAGACCAGCAACTGCCTTCCTGTGGCATGGAAAAGATCCAGGCACCTCCGCAGCTCCGCATCTCGGGGAACCTTGGCGCCAACTGCTGGGCCTTCAAGCAAAAGTTCAGCCTATACCTTGAGGCCTCGGGCCTCGAAAGTGCCTCCGATGCGCGAAAAATCGCCCTGCTGCTGTCTACTGCGGGGGACCAGGCCACCCAAATCTTCAATTCGCTCACTTTCTCCGGCGGTGAGGACAAGGCAAAGTTCCAGATTGTCCTCGCAAAATTCGACAGTCACTGCGAGGTCGAGACAAACGCAAGCTTCGAGCGTTATGTATTCCAGCAGCACCTTCAGGGTAAGGACGAGGCTTTTCAGACTTTTCTTACTCAGCTTCGCATTCTAGCACAGTCCTGCAACTACGGAGACACTGCTGATTCCCTCATCAGGGATCAGATTGTGTTTGGCGTCCACTCTGACGCCCTGCGGGAGCAGCTCCTAAAAATAACAAATATGACCCTGCCAGTGGCCATCGAGACGTGCAAAGTTCACGAACTGGCGAAAAGTCGCTATTCCCGCCTTAAGTCGGCAGAGTAGGACCAACTCGCCTCCCACGAGGCTGGGAGTGTACAGGCCATCGCCCGAATGCGGCACCTGAGCATCGATGAAGGCGGTAATTTCGTGCGCTTTTCCAGGGCTCCCACGCATGCGCATCACAGTCGGGAAAACGAAGCGGCTGAAGACGACATTGCGCAGGTGTGAGTGGCGGCTGACCGTACTGCGCAGGCGCAACAACGCGCCGAGCGTCACGACGTCAACGTGATGGCGTGCCCCAACTGCGGCACCGCCCATTTAAAGCGGCAATGCCCCATGAGAGGCAGGCGATGTCTCAACTGCAAGAAGCTTGGCCATTATGCTGCTCTGTGCAGATCTGCACCTCTGACAGGGGGCCAGCGGTACCAGGTCCAACGCAGACACGTTCGAAGTGTGCAGCACGGGCTGCTGGACTTGGAACCAGATCCCAGCACCGATCCAGAGGACGACTGCCCGGAGTCCACATATCGAGTGGGCATCATCACCATGCATAACCATGCCTCCTCGCTTTCACCAACACACACGCCCATCCTTAAAGTGGATCATGCGGACGAGTGGCGTGCCACAGTACAGGTCAACAATTGTAGCTTCCGGTTCAAGCTCGACATCGGTGCTTCAGCCAACCTAATATCCAAAGCAGATCTGGCTCGCATCCGGAGGCAGCCTACCATTCTTCCACCGGCCTGCCAGGTGCTCGACTACAATGGGAATGTCATCACGGCGCTAGGGTCCTGTCACCTGCAAGTATCCAACAGGGCCGTCAAGGCCACTTTGCGGTTTGAGATCGTCCAGCCCGGCAAGGCTTCTCTGCTGGGTGCCTGAGCATGCAAGCTCCTCCAGCTAGTTCAGCGTGTACACGCCATGCCCTCAGCTGACAACACTCTGCAAACCGACAGTGAGGAGCTCCTACTGCAGTACCCGGGTGTGTTCACAGGGATGGGCACGCTGCCCTACCGCTACAAAATTCTGCTCAGGCCTGATGCCACGCCTGTCATCCATGCGCCACGCCACGCCGGGTGCCGGCTCCCCTCAGAGACCATCTGAAGGCGCAACTGCAGGATCTCCAGGATCAAGGGATAATATCCAAGGTGACGGAACCAACTGACTGGGTCAGCTCGATGGTCTGCGTCAAGAAGCCCTCGGGAGAACTGCGCATTTGCATCGATCCCAAGGATCTGAACCGCAACATTACCCGATCCCGAAGCGGGAGGAGCTGACGAGTGAACTGACGCATGCCAAATATTTTACAAAGCTGGACGCATCGAAGGGCTTCTGGCAGACACAGCTGGACGAGTCCAGCCGGAAGCTCTGCACATTTAACACTCCCTTCGGGAGATATTGCTACAACCGAATGCCATTTGGCATTGTGTCGGCCTCCGAAATCTTTCATTGAATAATGGAGCAAATGCTCGAGGGCATTGACGGTGTACGGGTCTATGTTGCCGATGTCATCATCTGGTCCACGACCCCGGGGGAACATGTTGCCCGTCTGCAGCAGGTCTTCAGCCGCATACATGCCAACGGCCTGAAGCTGAACAAAACTAAATGCTCCTTTGGCAGGTCGTCAATTAAACTTCTTGGCGATCAGATCTCACAACAGGGCGTGCAACCGGACTCGGACAAAGTCCAGGCAATTAACACGATGAAGACTCCAGAGGACAAGAAGGCGGTCCTCCGCTTCTTGGGGATGGTGAACTTTCTGGGGAAGTTCATTCCCAATCTCGCGTCACACACCACAGCCCTCAGACACCTTGTGAAAAAGTCCACCACTTTCCAGTGGCTGCCCGCACATCAGGCAGAGTGGCTTGAGTTGAAAGCGAAGTTAACCACCGCTCCTGTTCTAGCCTTCTTTGACCCAGCGAGAGAGACCAAGATCTCCACAGAGGCCAGCCAGGATGGCATTGGGGCGGTGCTCCTGCAGAAGGACGACACCTCGTCCTGGGCTCCAGTGGCCTACGCGTCCAGGGCCATGATGCCCACTGAGCAACACTATGCTCAAATTGAGAAGGAATGCCTGGGCCTGCTCACTGGCATCGTGAAATTCCACCATTATGTCGATGGTCTCCCGCCCTTTACCGTGGAGACGGACCAGAGACCCCTAGTGCACATTATACACAAGGACTTAAATGACAGGACACCCAGGCTCCAGCACACGCTCCTTCGACTCCGCAGGTATGATTTTGAACTGGTTTATACACCTGGGAAGGAGCTAATCATCGCGGATGCCCTGTCGCGTGCCATCACCTCGCCATGTGAGCAGGTAGACTTCATACATGACATTGAGGCGCAGGTGAAACTGTGTGCCAGCACCCTCCCGTCATCCAACGACCGACTTGGCATCATTCGAGGAGAGACCGCCAAGGACCCTCTGCTGCAGCGGATCATGCATCACCTCACGAATGGCTGGCAGAAAGGGCAATGCCCCCAATACGATAATGTGAAGGATGACCTAACTGTTGTCGAGGGGATCCTCCTGAAATTGGATCGCATTGTCATTCCGCGCAGCCTCCAGAGCTTGGTGCTTACGCAGACACACGAGGGACACCTCGGCATTGAGAAGTGCAGTGCAGGGCCCGGCAGGCTGTCTATTGGCCCGGCATCAATGAGGACATCTTGAATATGGTCCTCAACTGTGAGACATACTAGAGGTTCCTGTCTGCTCAGCCCAAAGAGACGCTACACCAGCATGAGATCCTGACCTCCCCATGGTCTAAAGTTGGTGTGGACCTCTTTCACGTCAACGGGCGTGACTACGTCCTGATAATTGATTACTTCTCCAGTTACCCTGAGGTAGCGAAACTATCGGACCTAACATCCCGGACCGTGATACGGGCCTGCGAAGAGGCATTCGCCAGACATGGAATTCCGCTCACAGTCATGAGCGACAACGGTCCCTGTTCCTTCAGTCAAGAATGGTCCAAGTTTGCAAAGCAATACCACTTCCAGCACATCACCTCGAGCCCGCATTCCCCACAATCTAATGGGAAGGTCGAAAAAGGGGTCCACGTCGTGAAGCAAATGCTCTGTAAGGCTGCGGACTCAGCTTCGGACTTCAATCTCGCTCTTCTGGCATACAGGGCAACCCCTTTGTCCAATGGGTTGTATCCGGCTCAGCTCATAATGAATCGTAATCTGCGGACGACTGTCCCGGCCATTCTTGTACCTGACCTGGATCACCTTCCAGTGCTGCAAAAGATGCAGCAGATCAGAACCAGGCTAAAGATCACATGTGATGCTTATGCTACGGATCTGCCGCTCCTCTCTCCGAAGGACACTGTTCGCACTCAGTTGCCTGGTGGAGGCTGGTCAGCTCCTGCTGTTGTGGTTCGACAGGCTGTTCCCAGGTCATTCGTGGTTCGCATGGCGGATGGATCGATTGTAAGGCGCAACAGAAGGGCACTACGCAAACTTGCCTGCCCACCGCCGGATCTCACTTTTCCAGATGTCACTTTGCCCGACCCAGACACCTCGCTCCATGGGGCCACCAGCCTGGCTGCATGCCAACCGGTCAAGACACCATCATCTCCGCCTCCACCTCTCAGGCGGTCCACGTGAATCCGTCGACAGCCTCAACGATTGGACTTATAACTAATTCCCTGTATATACGATGTTATGTTTCTGCACACTAGACACCTTACATGTACATATCCATCCACTCCCCGATTCTGTATATAGTTACTTGTGTAAATATGTCGTTTCTGCTCTAAGCAGCCGACAACATTTAAAAACAAAAGGGGGGGATGTCATAATATGCACCCATGCACATCATGAGGTAAAAACAGGCAGTGACAGACACCCAGGTCAGCCAATCAATGTACAGAACAGAACACAACCAATCACAAGACAGGATACCAGAGGGGGGCTTACACCAATAAAACACACGCGGCATCAGCACTCTGCCTCTTTCCATTGGTGATAACGCCTTTGTTTGGTGTATACTTGATCAGTTTAATTGCATCATGTGCAATCCGTGTTACCCCAGGGTGAACAACACGACACGCACGGTGACGACTGGCGCCGACCGTGTGCGGTCACGACATGCCGAATAGTGCCCCCCTGGCCAACCCCCATTGTCCCCCCAGCCAGCAGCACAGAACCCGGCTGACTGCGACAGCGCTGGACAGAGTCCGCAGCCGCCACGCCGGGTTTCCGACCGTTGAGACCACACGTCCCCCACGCGGTCGGGAACTCGGCCCATCGGGGGCGGAGCACCAGGGGAGGGCCTTCAGGGGAAGCACTAAAGCCATCCCAACACTATTCAGTGCGCGCTCGCGATGATGCTGTGTCAGAGGGGCCGGTGCAGCCGACGACCTGCGTCAACCAGGCGCCCCACTGATTTCGGCGAAAAAAGGGATTCTTCGCCTGATCGCCGAAATCCATAAACTAGGCGGACACTCCCAATGCAGTACTGAGGGAGTGCCGCACTGTCAGAGGGTCAGTACTGAGGGAGTGCTGCACTGTCAGAGGGTCAGTACTGAGGGGGTGCTGCACTGTCAGAGGCTCAGTACTGAGGGAGTGCTGCACTGTCAGAGGGTCAGTACTGAGGGAGTGCTGCACTGTCAGAGGGTCAGTACTGAGGGAGTGCTGCACTGTCAGAGGGTCAGTATTGAGGGAGTGCCGCACTGTCAGAGGGTCAGTACTGAGGGAGTGCTGCACTGTCAGAGGGTCAGTACTGAGGGAGTGCTGCACGGTCAGAGGGTCAGTACTGAGGGAGTGCTGCACTGTCAGAGGGTCAGTACTGAGGGAGTGCTGCACTGTCAGAGCGTCTATACTGAGGGAGTGCTGCACTGTCAGAGGGTCAGTACTGAGGGAGTGCTGCACGGTCAGAGGGTCAGTACTGAGGGAGTGCTGCACTGTCAGAGGCTCAGTACTGAGGGAGTGCTGCACTGTCAGAGGGTCAGTACTGAGGGAGTGCTGCACTGTCAGAGGGTCTGTACTGAGGGAGTGCCGCACTGTCAGAGGATCAGTACTGAGAGGGTACTGCACTGTTAGAGGGTCAGTACTGAGGGAGTGCTGCACTGTCAGAGGGTCAGTACTGAGGGAGTGCCGCACTGTCAGAGGGTCAGTACTGAGGGAGTGTGCACTGTTGGAGGGTCAGTACTGAGGGAGTGCTGCACTGTCAGAGGGTCAGTACTGAGGGAGTGCCGCACTGTCAGAGGGTCAGTACTGAGGGAGTGCCGCACTGTCCGAGGGTCAGTACTGAGGCAGTGCCGCACTGTCAGAGGGTCAGTACTGAGGGAGTGCCGCACTGTCAGAGGGTCAGTACTGAGGGAGTGCCGCACTGTCAGAGGGTCAGTACTGAGGGAGTGCCGCACTGTCAGAGGGTCAGTACTGAGGGAGTGCCGCACTGTCAGAGGGTCAGTACTGAGGGAGTGCCGCACTGTCAGAGGGTCAGTACTGAGGGAGTGCTGCACTGTCAGAGGGTCAGTACTGAGGGAGTCTCCGCTGCACTGTCAGAGGGTTTAGTATCCTTTGTGAGCAGGATAAAGAGTCCCGCATGGTATGTTGCCTGCCCGGTGCTAGGGTGCGGGACATCTCTGACCAGCTTGAAAGGATACTGGAGAGGGAGGGGGAGGATCCAGTTGTTGTGGTCCATGTCGGTACCAACAACATAGGCAAGTCTAGGAAAGAGGACCTGTTTAGAGATTATAAAGAGCTAGGATTCAAATTAAAAAACAGGTCCTCAAGGGTCATAATCTCCGGATTACTGCCCGAGCCACGTGCAAATTGGCATAGGGAGGCAAGAATCAGGGAAGTTAACATGTGGCTGAAAGAGTGGTGTGGGAAAGAGGGATTCCTTTTCATGGGACACTGGCATCAGTTTTGGGACAGGGGGGACCTATACCGTTGGGATGGTCTCCACCTGAACCGAGCTGGGACCAGTGTTCTGGCGAAAAGAGTAAATAGGGTGGTCAATAGGACTTTAAACTAGAGATTGGGGGGGAAGGGAAAGTCAGGGAACCAAGAGGTGAAGTAATCAGTGGGAAGCGTAGCTGCTTAGGAATACAAAAAAGCACGAAAAGACAGAACTCAGGAGAGGTTACGATAGTCCCCATCCCACAAAATATGACACAGTGTATGGAAAGGCTCAGTAAACCAAGGTCCACCACACTAAGAAAACAAAAAGGGACGGTCAATAGAGATTTAAAGGTGCTATATTTAAATGCGCGCAGTGTACGGAACAAGGTAGATGAGCTTGTGGCCCAGATTGTGACTGGCAGGTATGATGTGGTAGGCATCACAGAGACATGGTTGCAGGGGGTTCAGGACTGGCATTTAAACATCCAGGGATTCACAACCTATC
This sequence comes from Scyliorhinus torazame, assembly GCF_047496885.1. Lineage (NCBI taxonomy): Eukaryota > Metazoa > Chordata > Chondrichthyes > Carcharhiniformes > Scyliorhinidae > Scyliorhinus > Scyliorhinus torazame. The sequence continues at coordinate 397,604,913 of NC_092708.1, read as the reverse complement.
GAAAAGACAGAGAGGTGGGCAGAGGGGGCGGGATTGCCTTGTTAATTAGGAATGAAATTAAATCAATATCACTAAATGACATAGGGTCGGATGATGTGGAGTCTGTGTGGGTAGAGTTGAGGAACCACAAAGGCAAAAAAACCATAATGGGAGTTATGTACAGGCCTCCTAACAGTGGTCAGGACCAGGGGCACAAGATGCACCACGAAATAGAAAGTGCATGTCAGAAAGGCAAGGTCACAGTGATCATGGGGGACTTTAATATGCAGGTGGACTGGGTAAATAATGCTGCCAGTGGACCCAAGGAAAGGGAATTCATTGAATGTTTACAGGAGGGCTTTTTGGAACAGCTTGTGATGGAGCCCACGAGGGAACAGGCCATTCTGGACTTAGTGTTATAGTTTTCATAGAATTTACAGTGCAGAAGGAGGCCATTCGGCCCATCGAGTCTGTACCAGCTCTTGGAAAGAGCACCCCACCCAAGGTCGACACCTCCACCCTATCCCCATAACCCAGTAACCCCACCCAACACTAAGGGCAATTTTGGACACTAAGGGCAATTTATCATGCCCAATCCACCTAACCTGCACATCTTTGGACTGTGGGAGGAAACCGGAGCACCCGGAGGAAACCCACGCACACACGGGGAGGATGTGCAGACTCCGCACAGACAGTGACCCAAGCCGGAATCGAACCTGGGACCCTGGAGCTGTGAAGCAATTGTGCTATCCACAATGCTACCGTGCTGCCCATTATGTAATGAGCCAGACTTGATTAAAGATCTTAAAGTAAGGGAACACTTCGGAGGCAGTGATCATAATATGGTAGAATTCAATCTCCAATTTGAAAGAAAGAAGGTAGAATCAGATGTAAAGGTGTTACAGTTAAATAAAGGTAACTACAGGGGCATGAGGGAGGAACTGACGAAAATCGACTAGGAGCAGAGCCTAGTGGGAAAGACAGTAGAACAGCAATGGCAGGAGTTTCTGGGAGTAATTGAGGACACAGTACAGAGGTTCATCCCAAAGAAAAGAAAGGTTATCAGAGGGGGGATTAGGCAGCCATGGCTGACAAAGGAAGTTAGGGAATGCATCAAAGCAAAAGAGAAAGCCTATAATGTGGCAAAGAGTAGTGGGAAGTCAGAAGATTGGGAAGGCTACAAAAACAAACAGAGGATAACAAAGAGAGAGATAAGGAAAGAGAGGATCAAATTTGAAGGTAGGCTAGCCAGTAACATTAGGAATGACAGTAAAAGTTTCTTTAAATACATTAAAAACAAACGGGAGGCAAAAGTTGACATTGGGCCGCTCCAAAATGACGCTGGTAATTTTGTGATGGGAGACGAGGAAATAGCTGAGGAACTAAATAAGTACTTTGCGTCAGTCTTCACAGTAGAAGACATGAGTAATATCCCAACAATTCCGGAGAGTCAGGGGACAGAGTTGAATATGGTCGCCATCACAAAGGAGAAAGTGCTAGAGAAACTAAGAGGTCTAAAAATTGATAAATCTCCGGGCCCAGATGGGCTACATCCTAGAGTTCTAAAGGAGATAGCTGAAGAAATAGTGGAGGCGTTAGTTATGATCTTTCAAAAGTCACTGGAGTCAGGGAAAGTCCCAGAGGATTGGAAAATCGCTGTTGTAACCCCCCTGTTCAAGAAGGGAACAAGGAAAAAGATGGAAAATTATAGGCCAATTAGCCTAACCTCGGTTGTTGGCAAGATTCTAGAATCCATTGTTAAGGATGAGATTTCTAAATTCTTGGAAGTGCAGGGTTGGATTAGGACAAGTCAGCATGGATTTAGTAAGGGAAGGTCGTGCCTGACAAACCTGTTAGAGTTCTTTGAAGAGATAACAATGAGGTTAGACCAAGGAGAGCCAATGGATGTTATCTATCTTGACTTCCAAAAGGCCTTTGATAAGGTGCCTCACGAGAGACCGCTGAGTAAAATAATGGCCCATGGTATTCGAGGCAAGGTACTAACATGGATTGACGATTGGCTGTCAGGCAGAAGGCAGAGAGTTGGGATAAAAGGTTCTTTATCGGAATGGCAACCGGTGACGAGTGGTGTCCCGCAGGGTTCAGTGTTGGGGCCACAGCTGTTCTCTTTATATATTAACGATCTAGATGACGGGACTGAGGGCATTCTGGCTAAGTTTGCCGATGATACAAAGATAGGTGGAGGGGCAGGTAGTATGGAGGAGGTGGGGAGGCTGCAGAAAGATTTAGACAGTTTAGGAGAGTGGTCCAAGAAATGGCTGATGAAATTCAACGTGGGCAAGTGCGAGGTCTTGCACTTTGGAAAAAATAGAGGCGTGGACTATTTTCTAAACGGTGACAAAATTCATCATGCTGAAGTGCAAAGGGACTTGGGAGTCCTAGTCCAGGATTCTCTAAAGGTAAACTTGTAGGTTGAGTCCGTAATTAAGAAAGCAAATGCAATGTTGTCATTCATCTCAAGAGGCTTGGAATATAAAAGCAGGGATGTACTTCTGAAGCTTTATAAAGCATTAGTTAGGCCCCATTTAGAATACTGTGAGCAATTTTGGGCCCCACACCTCAGGAAGGACATACTGGCACTGGAGCGGGTCCAGTGGAGATTCACACGGATGATCCCAGGAATGGTAGGCCTAACATACGATGAACGTCTGAGGATCCTGGGACTTTATTCATTGGAGTTCAGGAGGTTGAGGGGAGATCTAATAGAAACTTACAAGATAATGAATGGCTTAGATAGGGTGGATGTAGGGAAGTTGTTTCCATTAGCAGGGGAGACTAGGACCCGGGGGCACAGCCTTAGAATAAAAGAGAGTCACTTTAGAACAGAGATGAGGAGAAATTTCTTCAGCCAGAGAGTGGTGGGTCTGTGGAATTCATTGCCACAGAGGGCGGTGGAGGCCGGGACGTTGAGTGTCTTTAAGACAGAAGTTGATAAATTCTTGATTTCTCGAGGAATTAAGGGCTATGGAGAGAGCGCGGGTAAATGGAGTTGAAATCAGCCATGATTGAATGGTGGAGTGGACTCGATGGGCCGAATGGCCTTACTTCCGCTCCTATGTCTTATGGTCTTATGGTCTTATAGTACTGAGGGGGTGCTGCACTGTCAGAGGGGTCAGTACTGAGAGAATGCTGCACTGTCAGAGGGTCAGTACGGGGGGAATGCTGCACTGTCAGAGGGGCAGTACTGAGGGGGTGCTGCACTATTAGAGGGTCTGTACTGAGGGTGTGCTGCACTGTCAGAGGGTCAGTACTGAGGGTGTGCTGCACTGTCAGAGGGTCAGTACTGAGGGAGTGCCGCACTGTCAGAGGGTCAGTACTGAGGGAGTGCAGCACTGTCAGAGGGTCAGTACTGAGGGAGCGCTGCACGGTCAGAGGGTCAGTACTGAGGGAGTGCCGCACTGTCAGAGGGTCAGTACTGGGGGAGTGCTGCACTGTCAGAGGGTCAGTACTGAGGGAGTGCTGCACTGTCGGAGTGTCAGTACTGAGGGAGTGCTGCACTGTCGAAGGGTCAGTACTGAGGGAGTACTGCACTGTCAGAGGGTCAGTACTGAGGGAGTGCTGCACTGTCGGAGTGTCAGTACTGAGGGTGTGCTGCACTGTCAGAGGGTCAGTACTGAGGGAGTGCTGCACTGTCAGAGGGTCAGTACTGAGGGAGTGCTGCACTGTCAGAGGGTCAGTACTGAGCAAGTGCTGCACTGTCAGAGGGTCAGTACTGAGGGAGTGCCATTCTGTCAGAGGGTCAGTACTGAGGGAGTGCTGTACTGTCAGAGGGTCAGTACTGAGGGAGTGCTGCACTGTCAGACGGTCAGTACTGTGGGAGTGCCGCACTGTCAGAGGGTCAGTACTGAGGGAGTGCCGCACTGTCAGAGGGTAAGTGCTGAGGGAGTGCCGCACTGTCAGAGGGTCAGGACTGAGGGAGTGCTGCACTGTCAGAGGGTCAGTACTGAGGGAGCGCTGCACTGTCTGAGGGTCAGTACTGAGGGAGTGCCGCACTGTCAGAGGGTGAGTACTGAGGGAGTGCTGCACTGTCAGAGGGTCCGTACTGAGGGAGTGCTGCACTGTCAGAGGGTCAGTAATGAGTGAGTGCTGCACTGTCAGAGGGTCAGTACTGAGGGAGTGCTGCACTGTCAGAGGGTCAGTACTGAGGGTGTGCTGCACTGTCAGAGGGTCCGTACTGAGGGAGTGCTGCACTGTCAGAGGGTCAGTATTGAGTGAGTGCTGCACTGTCAGGGGGTCAGTACTGAGGGAGTGCTGCACTGTCAGAGAGTCAGTACTGAGGGAGTGCTGCACTGTCAGGGGGTCAGTGCTGAGGGAGTGCCGCACTGTCAGAAGGTCAGTACTGAGGGAGTGCTGCACTGTCAGAGGGTCAGTACTGAGGGAGTGCTGCACTGTCAGAGGGTCAATACTGAGGGAGTGCTGCACTGTCAGAGGGTCAGTACTGAGGGAGTGCCGCACTGTCAGAGGGTCAGTACTGAGGGAGTGCCGCACTGTCAGAGGGTCAGTACTGAGGGAGTGCCGCACTGTCAGAGGGTCAGTACTGAGCGAGTGCTGCACTGTCAGAGGGTCAATACTGAGGGAGTGCTGCACTGTCAGAGAGTCAGTACTGAGGGAGTGCTGCACTGTCAGAGGATCAGTACTGAGGGAGTGCCGCACTGTCAGAGGGTCAGTACTGAGGGAGTGCTGCATTGTCAGAGGGTCAGTACTGAGGGAGTGCTGCACTGTCAGAAGGTCAGTACTGAGCGAGTGTTGCACTGTCAGAGGGTCAGTACTGAGGGAGTGCTGCACTGTCAGAGGGTCAGTACTGAGGGAGTGCTGCATTGTCAGAGGGTCAGTACTGAGGGAGTGCTGCACTGTCAGAAGGTCAGTACTGAGCGAGTGTTGCACTGTCAGTCGGTCAGTACTGAGGGAGTGCCGCACTGTCAGAGGGTCAGTACTGAGGGAGTGCTGCACTGTCAGAGGGTCAGTACAGAGAGAGTGTTGCACTGTCAGAGGGTCAGTACTGAGGGAGTGCTGCATTGTCAGAGGGTTAGTACTGAGGGAATGCTGCACTGTCAGTCGGTCAGTACTGAGGGAGTGCCGCACTGTCAGAGGGTCAGTACTGAGGGAGCGCTGCACTGTCAGAGGGTCAGTACAGAGAGAGTGTTGCACTGTCAGAGGGTCAGTGCTGAGGGAGTGCTGCACTGTTAGAGGGTCGGTACTGAGGGAGTGCCGCGCTGTCAGAGGGTCAGTACTGAGGGAGTGCTGCACTGTCAGAGGGTCAGGACTGAGGGAGTGCTGCACTGTCAGAAGGTCAGTACTGAGCGAGTGCTGCACTGTCAGAGGGTCAGTACTGAGGGAATGCTGCATTGTCAGAGGGTCAGTACTGAGGGAGTGCTGCACTATCAGTCGGTCAGTACTGAGGGAGTGCTGCACTGTCAGAAGGTCAGTACTGAGCGAGTGCTGCACTGTCAGAGGGTCAGTACTGAGGGAATGCTGCATTGTCAGAGGGTCAGTACTGAGGGAGTGCCGCACTGTCAGAGGGTCAGTACTGAGGGAATGCTGCATTTTCAGAGTGTCAGTACCGAGGGAGTGCTGCACTGTCAGAAGGTCAGTACTGAGCGAGTGCTGCACTGTCAGAGGGTCAGTACTGAGGGAGTGCTGCACTGTCAGAGGGTCAGTACTCAGGGAGTGCTGCATTGTCAGAGGGTCAGTACTGAGGGAATGCTGCACTGTCAGTCGGTCAGTACTGAGGGAATGCCGCACTGTCAGAGGGTCAGTACTGAGCGAGTGTTGCACTGTCAGAGGGTCAGTGCTGAGGGAGTGCTGCACTGTTAGAGGGTCTGTACTGAGGGAGTGCTGCATTGTTAGAGGGTCAGTGCTGAGGGAGTGCTGCACTATTCGAGGGTCAGTGCTGAGGGAGTGCTGCACTGTTAGAGGGTCTGTACTGAGGGAGTGCTGCATTGTCAGAGGGTCAGTACTGAGCGAGTGTTGCACTGTCAGAGGGTCAGTGCTGAGGGAGTGCTGCACTGTTAGAGGGTCTGTACTGAGGGAGTGCTGCATTGTCAGAGGGTCAGTACTGAGGGAGTGCCGCGCTGTCAGAGGGTCAGTACTGAGGGAGTGCCGCAGTGTCAGTGGGTCAGTACTGAGGGAGTGCTGCACTGTCAGAGGGTCAGGACTGAGGGAATGCTGCACTGTCAGTCGGTCAGTACTAAGGGAGTGCTGCACTGTCAGAAGGTCAGTACTGAGCGAGTGCTGCACTGTCAGAGGGTCAGTACTGAGGGAATGCTGCATTGTCAGAGGGTCAGTACTGAGGGATGCTGCATTTTCAGAGTGTCAGTACTGAGGGAGTGCTGCATTTTCAGAGGTTCAGTACTGAGGGAGTGCCGCACTGTCAGAGTGTCAGTACTGAGGGAGTGCTGCATTTTCAGGGGGTCAGTACTGAGGGAGTGCTGCACTGTCAGAGGGTCAGTACTGAGGGAGTGCTGCACTGTCAGAGGGTCAGTACTGAGGGAGTGCCACACTGTCAGAGGGTCAGTACTGAGCGAGTGTTGCATTGTCAGAGGGTCAGTGCTGAGCGAGTGCTGCACTGTTAGAGGGTCTGTATTGAGCGAGTGCTGCATTGTCAGAGGGTCAGTGCTGAGGGAGTGCTGCACTGTTAGAGGGTCAGTACTGAGCGAGTGTTGCACTGTCAGAGGGTCAGGACTGAGGGAATGCTGCACTGTCAGTCGGTCAGTACTGAGGGAGTGCTGCATTGTCAGAGGGTCAGTACTGAGCGAATGTTGCACTGTCAGAGGGTCAGGACTGAGGGAATGCTGCACTGTCAGTCGGTCAGTACTGAGGGAGTGCTGCACTGTCAGAAGGTCAGTACTGAGCGAGTGCTGCACTGTCAGAGGGTCAGTACTGAGGGAATGCTGCATTGTCAGAGGGTCAGTACTGAGGGGTGCTGCATTTTCAGAGGGTCAGTACTGAGGGAGTGCTGCATTTTCAGAGGTTCAGTACTGAGGGAGTGCCGTACTGTCAGAGGGTCAGTACTGAGGGAGTGCTGCATTTTCAGGGGGTCAGTACTGAGGGAGTGCTGCACTGCCATAGATGTCATCTTCCAGATGAAAGTTAATAATAGTGAAACCCCAAATGTGTTCCCTCACGGATTTTGGGGCCAATATTGAAACAAGAGCATTGGCAGGTCACTAAAGAATCCTGGCCAATTGGGAGGAGGCCCTGAGGAGAGTCAATGCATCCTTGTTGTGTGGGCTGAGCCTGATCCAGTTCAAGGTGGTCCACGGGGCTCACATGACTGTGGCCCGGATGAGTAGGTTTTTTGAGGAGTTGGAGGATAGGTGTGGGGGAGTCTGGCGAACCATGTACATATGTTCTGGGCGTATCCGAGGCTGACGGGATTCTGGCAGGGATTCGCGGATGTCATGTCAGAGGTCCTGGAAGGGACGGTGACTCCGAGTCCAGAGATGGCAATATTTGGGGTATCGGAGGATCCGGGAGCCCGTTGGTGGGGGGGGGGGGGGGGGAGAGGCCGACGTTTTGGCCTTTGCTTCCCTGGTGGCCTGGAGACGGATGTTGCTGGGATGGAGGGACTCGGAGCCTCCAACGTCCAGGGTGTGGGTCAGCGACATGGCGGGGGTTCTCAGGCTAGAGAACATTAAGTTCACTGTAAGGGGTTCAATCCAGGGGTTCGCTCGGAGATGGCAGCCGGTCATCGACTTCTTCAAGGAAAACTGACCGTCAGCAGGAGGGGGAGGGGAGGCATAAAGGCAGAATAAGGGCAGGGAATCTAATATACGGGTAACTAGGAGTTAGGGCGGGGGGAACTTGGGTCTGTTACTTATAGAATCATAGAATTTACAGTGCAGAAGGAGGCCATTCGGCCCATCGAGTCTGCACTGGCCCTTGGAAAGGGCACCCTACCCAAGCCCACACCTCCACCCTATCCCCAGTAACGCCACCCAACATTAAGGGCAATTTTGGAAACCAAGGACAATTTAGCATGGCCAACCCACCTAACCTGCACATCTTTGGACTGTGGGAGGAAACCGGAGCACCCGGAGGAAACCCACGCACACACGGGGAGAACGTGCAGACTCCGCACAGACAGTGACCCAAGCTGGGAATCGAACCTGGGACCCTGGAGCTGTGAAGCAATTGTGCTAACCACAATGCTACCCGGCTGCCCACGGTTACTGTGGGTTTTTTGCGTGTGTCGGACAGCTCTGTTATTTAGAATGTTTTTTTTAGTTTTGTTTTAAATTAAAACATTTTTTTTTCCCCTTTTCTGAGTTACCGTGCCAGGGCTCAGAGTGTGGGTCAGGGGCGAAGCCCTAATCCAGCTCCTCGCCTGCTCCAAAAAACTCATTCGAATTGAATCCAATTCATGGTCCCCACAAGAGAGACATACCAGATCTGGACCAAAGGCTCAATCTACAGACACTTGATCTTAGCCAAAAGGCCGAGAAGCGATGTTATTTAGAATGTTGATATGTTAAAATGTTAAAAATAATAAATGCCTCTCAATAAAATGTTTCCTTAAAAAAAAAAGTCCTGGCCAAAACCCATCCCTCAATAAACATCATTTTAAAAAACTTACCTCCTCATTATCATACTAACATTGACGGGATCTTGCTGTGTACTAATTGGTTGACGCGGTCCCTGCATTATAAGTGGCTACACCTCAACAGCGTTTCATTGATTGTGAAGCACTTTGTCATGCCCGAAGGTTGCGAACGGCGCTATCGAAATGCATCTTTTTCTCTCGGGTTCTTACGATTATTGAACAGTTTCTCCTGCTGACTCAGAGATTCTGGAGAAGCGGAAAAACCCCAAACCCAGACCAGCTCCTCATAAAATGTTAACAACCTGAAATTCAAACTGTTGTTGGTTTAAGCCCAAAGTGCAGAAGGAGTTTGTTGTTGGCAATGGCCCCTAAAACACCTCGTGAACTGAGGTCAAAGCTGCGATTAAATTGCTGTCAGCAGCGAAGTTTGGATCCACTTGAGAAAGTGGGATTCGTACAGGTCCAGGTTCCGGGACAGCGTGTGTGGCTTTCCTGAGGATATTCCTCAATCAGTGCCTCCGGGTAACGTGTCTGACTGACATTATCCCCCAGGAAACGCAGAAAGTCTTGCATTTATATAGCACCTTTATGGCTGCCAGCCGTCACATCTTACAGCCAATTAAATACTTTTTGAAGTTTAGTCACTGTTAAATGACAGTGCAGCACTCCCTCAGTACTGACCCTCTGACAGTGCGGCACTCCCTCAGTACTGACCCTCTGACAGTGCGGCACTCCCTCAGTACTGACTCTCTGACAGTGCAGCACTCCCTCAGTACTGACTCTCTGACAGTGCAGCACTCCCTCAGTACTGACCCTCTGACAGTGCGGCACTCCCTCAGTACTGACCCTCTGACAGTGCAGCACTGCCTCAGTACTGACCCTCTGACAGTGCGGCGCTCCCTCAGTACTGACCCTCTGACAGTGCCGCACTCCATCAGTACTGACCCTCTGACAGTGCAGCACTCCCTCAGTACTGACCCTCTGACAGTGCGGCACTCCCTCAGTACTGACCCTCTGACAGTCCAGCGCTCCCTCAGTACTGACCCTCTGACAGTGCCGACTCCCGCAGTGCTGACCCTCTGACAGTGCAGCCCTCTCTCAGCACTGACCCTCTGACAGTGCAGCACTCCCTCAGCACTGACCCTTTGACAGTGCGGCACTCCCTCAGTACTGACCCTCTGACAGTGCGGCGCTCCCTCAGTACTGACTGTCTGACAGTGCAGCACTCCCTCAGTACTGACCCTCTGACAGTGCAGCACTCCCTCAGTATTGACCCTCTGACAGTGCGGCACTCCCTCAGTACTGACCCTCTGACAGTGCGGCGCTCCCTCAGTACTGACTCTCTGACAGTGCGGCACTCCCTCAGTACTGACCCTCTGACAGTGCAGCACTCCCTCAGTATTGACCCTCTGACAGTGCAGCACTCCCTCAGTACTGACCCTCTGACAGTGCGGCTCTCCCTCAGTACTGACCTTCTGACAGTGCGGCACTCCCTCAGTACTGACCCTGTGACAGTGCGGCACTCCCTCAGTACTGACCCCCTGAAAGTGCGGCACTCCCTCAGTCCTGACCCTCTGACAGTGCTGCACTCCCTCAGTACTGACCCTCTGACAGTGCGGCACTCCCTCAGTACAGACGTTCTCACAGTGCAGCACTCCCTCAGTACTGACCCTCTGACAGTGCGGCACTCCCTCAGTACTGACCCTCTGACAGTGCAGCACTCCCTCAGTACTGACCCTCTGACAGTGCGGCACTCCCTCAGTACTGACCCTCTGACAGTGCAGCACTCCCTCAGTACTGACCCTCTGACAGTGCTGCACTCCCTCAGTACTGACCCTCTGACAGTGCGGCACTCCCTCAGTGCTGACCCTCTGACAGTGCGGCACTCCCTCAGTACTGACCCTCTGACAGTGTCTCTGCCTGTCTGACTCTGTCTGTCTGCCTCTGCCTCTGGGGACGATCCTCTGGCCACGCAGCACTGGAAAAGGGGTGATGACCCTCCCATGATGTGTTCGGGGTGGAGGGTGGTTGGAATTTTTTTTGTGGGCCTCGGAGACCGGGACACTATTTAAAAATCCATCCCGATCTCTCTCTACAACAAGGAGTTCTGGCGAGCTGTGTGTGGCCTCGGCACCCTGTTCCCCGTTCAACACGAATCGCAATGAATATTCACGTGTTTCTCAGCCTGCGAGTGACATTGTGGGAAATATTCAGAATGCAAAGGGTTAATGTCATATTATAATTCTAACCACTAGATGGATCTAGATGCAGAACTATATAAAGCAGTGACTTGCAGGCTTCTGGGAGAAGGCTGGAGAGACGAGCTTTGGAGCAGTGAGGAGAGATCCGACTACAGTTAGAGATGCAGAGACTAGTGTTAGTCGAGTGTAGATTGTAGATTACTGCATTATTGTTTACTACAGGAGTAAGTGGTCGCGCTTTAGAACATAGAACATAGAACATTACAGCGCAGTACAGGCCCTTCGGCCCTCGATGTTGCGCCGACCTGTGAAACCACTCTAAAGCCCATCTACACTATTCCCTTATCGTCCATATGTCTATCCAATGACCATTTGAATGTCCTTAGTGTTGGCGAGTCCACTACTGCTGCAGGCAGGACATTCCACACCCTTACTACTCTCTGAGTAAAGAACCTACCTCTGACATCTGTCCTATATCTATCTCCCCTCAATTTAAAGCTATGTCCCCTCGTGCTAGACATCACCATCCGAGGAAAAAGGCTCTCACTGTCCACCCTATCTAATCCTCTGATCATCTTGTATGCCTCAATTAAGTCACCTCTTAACCTTCTTCTCTCTAACAAAAACAGCCTCAAGTCCCTCAGCCTTTCCTCATAAGATCTTCCGTCCATACCAGGCAACATTCTGGTAAATCTCCTCTGCACCCTTTCCAATGCTTCCACATCCTTCCTATAATGCGGCGACCAGAATTGCACGCAATTCTCCAAATGCGGCCGCACCAGAGTTTTGTACAGCTGCAACATGACCTCATGGCTCCGAAACTCAAACCCTCTACCAATAAAAGCTAAATCACCGTACGCCTTCTTAACAACCCTCTCAACCTGGGTAGCAACTTTCAGGGATCTATGTACATGGACACCGAGATCTCTCTGCTCATCCACACTGCCAAGAATCTTACCATTAGCCCAGTACTCTGTCTTCCTGTTATTCCTTCCAAAATGAATCACCTCACACCTTTCTGCATTAAACTCCATTTGCCACCTCTCAGCCCAGCGCTGCAGCTTATCTATGTCCCTCTGTAACTTGTAACATCCTTCCGCACTGTCCACAACTCCACCGACTTTACTGTCATCTGCAAATTTACTCACCCATCCTTCTACGCCGCCCTCCAGGTCATTTATAAAAATGACAAACAGCAGTGGCCCCAAAACAGATCCTTGTGGTACACCACTAGTAACTGGACTCCAGTCTGAACATTTCCCATCAACCACCACCCTTTGTCTTCTTCCAGCTAGCCAATTTCTTATCCAAACTGCTAAATCACTCTGAATCCCATGCCTCCGTATTTTCTGCAGTAGCCTACCGTGGGGAACCTTATCAAATGCTTTACTGAAATCCCAATACACCACATCAACTGCTTTACCCTCGTCCACCTGTTTGGTCACCTTCTCAAAAAACTCAATAAGGTTTGTGAGGCACGACCTACCCTTCACACAACCGTGTTGACTATCTCTAATCAAATTATTCCTTTCCAGATGATTATACATCCAGTGCTCACTTCCAGTGGTGGCCATGGAGGGGTAGGTCACACATTTGATAGCTCCCACCTATGACGGACTTTTGGACCTTTTTCCACCGTTTTTTCCCCCAGATTTTATGGGATAAATCAGTGAGGAGTGAGACAGTAAGGAGAAATCCCCCTCCGGTGTATGGAGAATTGGACCAGAAGTGGCTGTGTGAGATGACAAAGTTCTGCAAGGAAGACGCGAGCAGAGCTGGTTACGCGGGAAAGCGTGGCGGAGGGCAAGGGCCGCGGGGAGACGGCACAGGGTCGACGGGGCAGCTGGTGAAGCTTTTCGAGGATTGCTTCACCAAGCTGAGAAGGACACGCTGGACCCGATTAAGGCTTCGATTGATCAAGTGGTTCAGAATCAGGAAACCCACGGGAGAGCGATCCAGGAGGCCGAACAAAAGTTGTCCGAGCACGAGGAGTATATAACCGTGCTGGAAAGCAAGGTGGGGATGATGAACGACCGCCAGAAAAGAACTCAGGAGAAGCTGGAGGACCTGGAGAATAAGTCCAGGAGACAGAATCTCAGAATTGTTGGCCTCCCTGAAGGCAGTGAGGGATCGGATGTGAGGCTTATGTGACGGACATGCTGGAGAAGTTGATGGGGGCTGAGGCGTTCCCTCGGCCCCTGGACGTGGACAGAGCCCTCGCGAGGAAGCCCAGAGCGAACGAGCCACCGAGGGCCATGGTGGTACGCTTTCACCGATTCCTGGACAAGAAAGAACGGAGCGGCAGGTGAGAGGATTGTGAGCTGCGCATTTACCAAGACCTGGGGCGTGGATTTGGCCAAGAGGCGAGCTGGGTTTAATCGGGCAAAATCGGCACGCATGAGGAACGGGATTTTTACTTCAAAACACCAGACGGTGTATTGACATTTATCAGGGAAAAAAGACTGGGTGTGAACTGAAGACACTGAATCCTTGGAGAGAGTGGCGATTTGTTGACAATCACTTTTGTGCTGGTTTGAATAAGCAGTGTTATGTGCAATGAGGGGCCGTTTCGATGGCTAAAGTTAACTTTGTCTTATTGGGAGTTGGGTGGGGGGGGCGGGGGTGGGGGGTTCCTGTGGTTGTTTTTCCACTGTTTTCTTTCTGATGTTTGTTTACTGGGGAATGTGATGCTTTGAATATGTTTGTCCAAGTGGGGGGGGGGGGGGGGGGGGGGGGAGGGGAGAGAACAATGGGGAGACAGACTGTTTAGTACCATGGGTGGGAGCTACCAAGTCAGCCAGGTCAGCTGACTCACGGAAGCACAGTGGGGGGTGAGCGGGTGTTAAGCTTGAGCTTGATATGGTGGGGCTGGGTTTCTGGTGCTGTTACCGGGGGGGGGGGGGGGGGGAGCTGCTTTGCTGAGAGGGGAGGAACTGTCACTAGGGGACAAATGAGAGGTCGGGGACGGCGAATGCCCGAGTGGGGACTCGAGGAAGCGGAGGGCGCGAGCTGGAGGCTGGCCTAAAAAGGGTGATGGCTAGTCGGGCTGATCACATGGAACGTTAGAGGGTTGAATGGGCCGGTCAGGAGGGCTCGTGTGTTCGCGCATTTGAGGGGCTGAAGGTGGACGTGGCAATGCTACAAGAGACACACCTAAAGGTTACAGACCAGGCGAGAAAGGGGTGGGTTGCCAAGTGTTCCACTCAGGACTGGACTCAAAGACCAGGGGAGTAGCGATCTTGATCAGCAAATGAGTGGCATTCGAGGCAGGGAGAATCGTGGCAGACACGGGGGGGTAGGTACATAATGGTGAGTGGGAAGCTGGAGGAGGCGCGAGTGGTATTTGTGAACATATAAGCTCCGAATTGGGATGACATGGAATTTATGAGGCGGGTGTTAGGTAAGATCCCAGACTTAGAGTCTCATAACTTAATCACGAGGGGAGATTTTAACGCAGTCATTGATCCGTAATTGGACCGGTCAAAATCCAGGACAGGGAAGGTGCCAACTGCGGCAAAGGAATTGAAGGGGTTTCTGGAACAGATGGGGGGGGGGGGGGGGGGAGTAGACCCGTGGAGGTTTGCACGGTCGAGGACGAAGGAGTTTTCTTTTTTCTCCCATGTCCACAAGGTATACTCTCGCATCGACTTGTTTGTTCTGAGCAGGGCTCTAAAGCAAGAGAGAAGGGAGTCCTCCCCCCAACAATGTCGCAGGCCTCGATTTCATTGATCCTGAAACGGGAGAAGGATCCGGAGCAATGCGGGTCACACAGGCCGATTTCTCTACTGAATGTGGACACCAAACTGCTGGCTAAGATACTGGCCACAAGGATAGAGGACTGTGTCCCAGAGGTGATAGGGGAAGACCAGACGGGATTTGTAAAGGGCAGGCAACTCACGGCCAATGTTCGAAGGCTGCTCAATGTTATTATGATGCCCTCAGAAGGAGAGGAGGCGGAGGTGGTGGTAGCGATGGATGTGGAGAAGGCTTTTGATTGGGTGGAGTGGAATTACCTGTGGGAGGTGCTGGGAAGGTTTGGGTTTGGTGAGGGCTTTATTGACTGGGTGCGGGTGCCCTATCAGGCACCAGTAGCGAGTGTGCGTGCGAACCGGCTGTGGGTGGGGTATTTTAAACTACACCGAGGGACGAGGCAAGGGTGCCCCCTCTCCCCGTTTCTGTTTGCTCTGGCCAGAGAGCCATTGGCCATGGCGTTAAGAGCCTCTAGGAACTGGAAAGGGCTGTTTCGGACTACACAAGTTAAACCTATCCCGGTTGGTCGATCAAATGGAAGGTGACTTTAAGAGATGGGACATGCTCCCGTTATCACTGGCGGGGAGGGTACAGACTGTGAAAATGACGGTCCTCCCCAGATTTCTGTTTGTCTTTCAGTGTCTCCCCATCTTCATCCCGAAGGCCTTTTTCAAGTGGGTGAAGAAGGTTATTTTGGGCTTTGTGTGGGCGAATAAAACCCCGCGAGTGAAGAAAGTGTTGCTGGAGCGCAGTCGGGGGGGGGGGGGGGGGGGCTGCCGAACTTCTGCAATTACTACTGGGCGGCAAATATAGCCATGATCAGGAAGTGGGTAGTGGGGGAGGTGTCGGCAGGGGAGTGGATGGAGGCGGCGTCATGTAAAGGCACCAGTCTGGGAGCATTGGTAACGGCACCTCTGCCGTTCCCGCCGGCCCGATACTCCACAAGTCCGGTGGCGGTGGCGGCTCTGAGGATCTGGGGGCAGTGGAGGAGATATAAGAGAGTGGGAGGGAGCATCGATTTGGACCCCGATTTATAATAACCACAGGTTTGTACCGGGTAGGCTAGATGGCGGGTTCCGGAGTTGGCAGAGGGCAGGAATTGGAAAGATGGGGGATCTATTTATAGACGGGAGCTTTCCCAGCTTGAAAGCTTTGGAGGATAAATTTAAATTGCCAGCAGGGAATGGTTTTAGGTATCTGCAGGTGTGAGACTTCCTGAGAAAGCAGGTTCCGGCCTTCCCGCTGCTGCCGCCACGGGGAATACTGGACAGAGTAGTCTCCAGTACCTGGGTGGGAGAGGGGAAGGTATCGGATATTTACCAGGAGCTTTCGGAGGTGGAGGAAACTCCGGTGGAGGAGCTTGAGGGCAAGTGGGAGGATGGGCTAGGAGGAGAGATAGAGGCGGGTCTATGGGTGGATGCCCTAAGCAGGGTTAATACCTCCTCATCGTGTGCCAGGCTAAGCCTGATACAATTTAAGGTAGTCCACCGGGCACACATGACAGCGGTTAGGTTGAGTAAGTTTTTCGGGATAGAGGACAGGCGTGCGAGGTGCGCGGGAAGCCCAGCAAATCATGTCCACATAGAACATAGAAAGATACAGCACAGAACAGGCCCTTCGGCCCAAGATGTTGTGCCGAACCTTTGTCCTGGATTACTCATAGATTATCATAGAATTTACAGTGCAGAAGGAGGCCATTCGGCCCATTGAGTCTGCACCGGCTCTTGGAAAGAGCACCCTACCCAAAGTCAACACCTCCATCCAACACTAAGGGCAATTTTGGACATTAAGGGCAATTTATCATGGCCAATCCACCTAACCTGCACATCTTTGGACTGTGGGAGGAAACCGGAGCACCCGGAGGAAACCCACGCAGACACGGGGAGGACGTGCAGACTCCGCACAGACAGTGACCCAAGCCGGAATCGAACCTGGGACCCTGGAGCTGTGAAGCAATTGTGCTATCCACAATGCTACCGTGCTGCCCTTAAGAACAAATAAATCTACACTATATCATTTTACCGTAATCCATGTACCTATCCATAGCTGCTTGAAGGTCCCTAATGTTTCCGACTCAACTACTTCCACAGGCAGTGCATTCCATGCCCCCACTACTCTCTGGGTAAAGAACCTACCTCTGATATCCCTCCTATATCTTCCACCCTTCACCTTAAATTTATGTCCCCTTGTAATGGTTTGTTCCACCCGGGGAAAAAGTCTCTGACTGTCTACTCTATCTATTCCTCTGTCAAGTCGCCCCTCATCCTTCTCCGTTCTAATGAGAAAAGGCCTAGCACCCTCAACCTTTCCTCGTAAGACCTACTCTCCTGGTAGGTCACCAGGAGAGACCTCTCCAGGCAACATCCTGGTAAATCTCCTTTGCACCTTTTCCAAAGCTTCCACATCCTTCCTAAAATGAGGCGACCAGAACTGTACACAGTACTCCAAATGTTGCCTTACCAAAGTTTTGTACAGCTGCATCATCACCTCACGGCTCTTAAATTCAATCCCTCTGTTAATGAACGCTAGCACACCATAGGCCTTCTTCACAGCTCTATCCACTTGAATGACAACTTTCAAAGATCTATGAACATAGACCCCAAGATCTCTCTGCTCCTCCACATTTCCAAGAACTCTACCGTTAACCCTGTATTCCGCATTCATATTTGTCCTTCCAAAATGGACAACCTCACACTTTTCAGGGTTAAACTCCATCTGCCACTTCTCAGCCCAGCTCTGCATCCTATCTATGTCTCTTTGCAGCCGACAACAGCCCTCCTCACTATCCACAACTCCACCAATCTTTGTATCGTCTGCAAATTTACTGACCCACCCTTCAACTCCCTCATCCAAGTCATTAATGAAAATCACAAACAGCAGAGGACCCAGAACTGATCCCTGCGGTACGCCACTGGTAACTGGGATCCAGGCTGAATATTTACCATCCACCACCACTCTCTGACTTCTATCGGTTAGCCAGTTCGTTATCCAACTGGCCAAATTTCCCACTATCCCATGCCTCCTTACTTTCTGCAGAAGCCTACCATGGGAAACCTTATCAAATGCCTTACTAAAATCCATGTACACTACATCCACTGCTTTACCTTCATCCACATGCTTGGTCACCTCCTCAAAGAATTCAATAAGACTTGTAAGGCAAGACCTACCCCTCACAAATCCGTGCTGACTATCCCGAATCAAGCAGTGTCTTTCCAGATGCTCAGAAATCCTATCCTTTAGTACCCTTTCCATGACTTTGCCTACCACCGAAGTAAGACTAACTGGCCTGTAATTCCCAGGGTTATCCCTAGTCCCTCTTTTGAACAGGGGCACGACATTCGCCACTCTCCAATCCCCTGGTACCACTCCTGGTGACAGTGAGGACAAAAAGATCATTGCCAACGGCTCTGCAATTTCATCTCTTGCTTCCCATAGAATCCTTGGATATATCCCGTCAGGCCCGGGGGACTTGTCTATCCTCAAGTTTTTCAAAATGCCCAACACATCTTCCTTCCTAACAAGTATTTCCTCGAGCTTACCAATCTGTTTCACACTGTCCTCTCCAACAATATCGCCCCTCTCATTTGTAAATACAGAAGAAAAGTACTCGTTCTAGACCTCTCCTATCCCTTCAGACTCAATACACAATCTCCCGCTACTGTCTTTGATCGGACCTACCCTCGCTCGAGTCATTCTCATATTTCTCACATATGTGTAAAAGGCCTTGGGGTTTTCCTTGATCCTACCTGCCAAAGATTGTTCATGCCCTCTCTTAGCTCTCCTAATCCCTTTCTTTAGTTCCCTCCTGGCTAGCTTGTATCCCTCCAACGCCCTGTCTGAACCTTGTTTCCTCAGCCTTACATAAGTCTCCTTTTTCCTCTTAACAAGATATTCAACCTCTCTTGTCAACCATGGTTCCCTCACTCGACCATCTCTTCCCTGCCTGACAGGGACATACATATCAAGGACACGTAGTACCTGTTCCTTGAACAAGTTCCACATTTCACTTGTGTCCTTCCCTGACAGCCTATGTTCCCAACTTATGCACTTCAATTCTTGTCTGACAACATCGTATTTACCCTTCCCCCAATTGTAAACCTTGCCCTGTTGCACGCACCAATCCCTCTCCATTACTAAAGTGAAAGTCACAGAATTGTGGTCACTATCTCCAAAATGCTCCCCCACTAACAAATCTATCACTTGCCCTGGTTCATTACCAAGTACTAAATCCAATATTGCCCCTCCTCTGGTCGGACAATCTACATACTGTGTTAGAAAAGCTTCCTGGACACACTGCACAAACACCACCCCATCCAAACTATTTGATCTAAAGAGTTTCCACTCAATGCTTGGGAAGTTAAAGTCACCCATGACAACTACCCTGTGACTTCTGCACCTTTCCAAAATCTGTTTCCCAATCTGTTCCTCCACATCTCTGCTACTATTGGGGGGCCTATAGAATACTCCTAACAAGGTGACTGCTCCTTTCCTATTTCTGACTTCAACCCATACTACCTCAGTAGGCTGATACTCCTCGAACTGCCTTTCTGCAGCTGTTATACTATCTCTAATTAACAATGCCACCCCCCCACCTCTTTTACCACCCTCCCTAATCTTATTGAAACATCTATAACCAGGGACCTCCAACAACCATTTCTGCCCCTCTTCTATCCAAGTTTCCGTGATGGCCACCACATCGTAGTCCCAAGTACCGATCCATGCCTTAAGTTCACCCACCTTATTCCTGATGCTTCTTGCGTTGAAGTATACACACTTCAACCCATCTCCGTGCCTGCAAGTACTCTCCTTTGTCAGTGTTCCCTTCCCCACTGCCTCATTACACGCTTTGACATCCTGAATATCGGCTCGCTTAGTTGCTGGACTACAAGTCCGGTTCCCATTCCCCTGCCAAATTAGTTTAAACCCTCCCGAAGAGTACTAGAAAACCTCCCTCCCAGGATATTGGTGCCCCTCTGGTTCAGATGCAACCCGTCCTGCTTGTACAGGTCCCACCTTCCCCAGAATGCGCTCCAATTATCCAAATACCTGAAGCCCTCCCTTCTACACCATTCCTGCAGCCACGTGTTCAACTGCACTCTCTCCCTATTCCTAGCCTCGCTATCACGTGGCACCGGCAACAAACCAGAGATGACAACTCTGTCTGTCCTGGCTTTTAACTTCCAGTCTAACTCCCTAAACTTGTTTATTACCTCCACACCTCTTTTCCTACCTACGTCATTGGTACCAATGTGCACCACGACTTCTGGCTGCTCCCCCTCCCCCTTAAGGATCCTGAAGACACGATCCGAGACATCCCTGGCCCTGGCACCCGGGAGGCAACATACCTTCCGGGAGTCTCGCTCGCGACCACAGAATCTCCTATCTATTCCCCTAACCATTGAATCGCCTACAACTATTGCTTTTCTATTCTCCCCCCTTCCCTTCTGAGCCCCAGAATCAGACTCAGTGCCAGAGACCTGGCTGCTAGGGCCTTCCCCCGGTAGGTCACCCCCCCCAACAGCATCCAAAACGGTATACTTGTTTTGAAGGGGAACGGCCACGAGGGATCCCTGCACTGTCTGCCTGTTTGTTTTTCCCCCCCTGACTGTAACCCAGCTATTCTTGTCCTGTACCTTGGGTGTGGTTACCTCCCTGTAACTCTTCTCTATCACCCCCTCTGCCTCCCGGATGATCCGAAGTTCATCCAGCTTCAGCTCCAGTTCCCTAACACGGTCCTTGAGGAGCTGGAGTTGGGTGCACTTCCCGCAGGTATAGTCAGCGGGGACACCGGTGGTATCCCTCACCACCCACATCCTACAGGAGGAGCATGCAACTGGCCTAGCCTCCATCCCCTCTTACCTGACAGAATATAGCTGCCCTGTGGACTAACTAGATCTCCGCACTCCGACTCTGCTCCCAGTCAGCTGCACTCTCTGTAAACTCCTGGCTCTCTTCTCACTCTTTGCGGAAATGTAGGAAACAAAATGAAAGGAGCACCTTACTCCCTCCTCACCTAACTCCCTCGGTCACCAAACTCTCACTATCGCACTCAAATGCACCAAATTCAGCACTCCCTCAGTCACCAAACTCTCACTATCGCACTCAAATGCACCAAATTCAGCACTCCCTCAGTCACCAAACTCTCACTATCACACTCAAATGCACCAAATTCAGCACTCCCTCAGTCACCAAACTCTCACTATCACACTCAAATGCACCAAATTCAGCACTCAGTGCAGAGGGGGATCACTTTTATACTGTGAATCTAGCCTCAGAAAACTGGCCTAATCCAATTAACTAATTAACAATTAACTAATTGACAATTAAACATGTTCTGGGCATGCCTGAAGCGGAGAGGGGTTTGGCAGGGTTTTGCTAAGGCAATGTCCACGGTGCTAAAAACACGGGTGGTGCCGAGTCCGGAGGGAGCGATCTTTGGAGTGTCGGGAGAGCCGGGAGTTCAGGGGGCGAAAGGGGCCGACGACTTGGCCTTTGCCTCCCTGGTAGCCCGGAGACAGATCTTGTTAATGTGGAGGGACTCGAAGCCCCCGAGTGTCGAGACCTGGGTTAGCGACATGGCTGGGTTTCTCAGTCTCGAGAAAATAAAGTTCGCCTCAAGAGGGTCAATGGTCGGGTTCACCCGGAGGGGGCAGCCGTTCGGCAACTTTCTCAGGGAAATTAAAATGTCGGCAGATGCAGTATTCCAAAGGCTGGGGGGGGAGAAGAGGGCCGGATTGTTGTTTTATGGTTGGGGTGTGTGAAGATTGGGATGGGGGTGGAAATATTTATTGAATCATGTTGATGTCCCTGATATTGTTACTGAGCAGGAACTGACGTAGCTCATCACTCATGAATGAGGATCCCCTGTCACTGTGGATGTAGGCGGGGAAGCCGAACAGAGTGAAGATAGAATTAAGGGCTTTAATGGTGGTGACAGACGTCATGTCGGGGCATGGGATGGCGAAGGGAAAACGGGAGTATTCATCGATCACACTGAGGAAATACGTGTGTCGGTCAGAGGAGGGGAGGGGGCCTTTGAAATCCACGCTGAGGCGTTCAAAGGGGCGGGTGGCCTTCGGTTTTTCTCCCCAGACTTAACCACTACCACTTGAGCTCTCCAGGGGCTGTTGCTGGCCTCGATGACGCCCTCCCGAAGCAACCGCTGGACCTCGGACCTGATGAAGGCCTTATCCTGGGTGCTGTACCGTCTGCTCCTGGTGGCGACGGGTTTGCAATCTGGAGTTAGATTGGCAAAGAGGGAAGGAGGATCGACCTTTAGGGTCGCGAGGCCGCACACAGTGAGGGGTGGTAAGGGTCCGCCGAATTTAAGGGTCAGGCTCTGGAGGTTGCACTGAAAATCCAGGCCGAGGATAAGTGCAGCGCAGAGGTTAGGGAGGACGTAGAGGCGAAAACCGTGGAACTCTACGCCTTGGACTGTGAGCGTGACCGTGCAGTACCCCCGGATCGCTACGCGATGGGATCCGGAGGCCAGGGAGATACTTTGATTGGTAGGGTGTACCTTAAGGGAGCAGCGCCTTACCGTATTTGGATGTACAAAGCTCTCGGTGCTCCCGGAGTCCAGTCGGCAGGAGGTCAGGTGGCCGTCGACTTTCACGCTGGTGGATGCGTTGGTCAGAGTGTGGGGTCTGGTCGATTGCCATGGATGCGAGTCGTGGCTGATCGTCGGGTAGTGAGGCGGCCGCTGCGTCGGGGTCCTGAAACGCTGGTTGGTCTCCGTGTGCTGCGGGGTGGACAAGATGGCGGCGCCCGGAGGTCCTGGGGGTCACAAAATGGCGGCGCCCATGGAACGCACGTTGCAGGGGTGGAGCAAGATGGCGGCACCCATGAAACGCACGTGTTGTGCGGGGAAGATGGCGGCGCCCATTGGTCGCACATGGCCTGGGGAGGAGGGGAGGATAGCGGAGCCCATTGTCCGTGACTGGGGGGTGGGGTGGGGGCGACCGCTGCCGCTGAGTGGGCCTGGCACACCGCTGCATAGTGGTCCTTCTTCCCGCAGGCCTTACAAAGGGCAGCGCGGGCCGGGCAGTGTTGGCGGGGGTGTTTTTGTTGGCTGCAAAAATAGCATCGGGGCCCCCCGGAGATCACCGGCTGGCGCGTAGCGCAGGCATATTGGGTGGGTAGCGCCCCCGCTGGGGCGGCTGCCTGTGGGGCCCATGAAGCGTAGGAGGAGTGGGCCGCGCGGTTGGGGGCGTAGGACTGTACATTGCGCAGGGCGACCGTCATGGAAAGCGCTAGTGTTTTAGTCTCTGCGAGGTCGCGCGTGGCCCCTTCTAGGAGCCGCTGCCTGATAACATCGGACCCAATCCCAGTTACAAAAGCGTCCCGCATAAGGAGATCTGAGCGCTCCTTAGCTGTAACGTCCTGGCAGTCACAGTCCCGAACTAGTGGGATCAGGGCCCTCCAGAAGTCCTCGATTGACTCACCAGGTAGTTGAGTACGCGTTG
The DNA here is from genome assembly GCF_047496885.1 of Scyliorhinus torazame. Taxonomy (NCBI): domain Eukaryota; kingdom Metazoa; phylum Chordata; class Chondrichthyes; order Carcharhiniformes; family Scyliorhinidae; genus Scyliorhinus; species Scyliorhinus torazame. Next base: position 397,581,955 of record NC_092708.1, on the reverse strand, counting down.
CGAGCGCATGTCTGGCGAAGAGCGTGTTCGTCTCCTGCTCATAATTTTCTTTGAGTCGAGTCATTGCGTCAGCGTAATTGGGCGTATCCTGGATCAGCGGGAAGACTTTGGAGTTGAGTCTGGAGTACAATATCTGGATCTTCTGAGCCTCTGGAACAGGGGTCGGCGCCGCGTTGATATACGCTTCAAAACACGCTAGCCAGTGCTGGAAGTCCTTTCTGGTGTCGCTTGCGGGTGGATCCAGCTGCAGGCGATCTGGTTTAATCCGGAGGTGCATCTCCTGAATCAGATACTAATAAATTGAGGCACGATCAATTTGGCTGGAGACGAAGTTGAATCCAAACTGAGGCTTTATTAGTATCTGATGTGTGGCCTCCTACAGCAGCTGACGAAATGGCTGCGAGCTGGAGGACACGCATATTTATAACCCGGCTCCTGGGCGGAGCTAGCATGCAGGGGCCCAGGTGAACCTGTAGTGCAGGTTTCCCACACTCTGTCTCTCTTCCTGTCTCCGTCTCTTTCTGTTTGTCTCTCTCTCTCTCTCTGTGTCTTTCTCGCTCTGTCTCTCCGCCTCTTTCTGTTTGTCTCCCTCTCTCTCTGTGTCAATCACACCAAGTTATATCTAAATCCAGGTATATTTTTAACTCAAATTTTTCTTGTTTCAAACTACATGTTAAAGTGCTCCTTGATCGTGCAGCTTCATGCCAGACTTTGCGAAAATAGGTTTGAACGGAAATGTCAGAGAGAAAAATACTTTTCAAAATGGGCTCAATTTGCACCCAGACTGGTGCTGAAGTGGAAACTCTACTCTTCGCCTTCAGTCATCCAGGTCACTTTTGATTCACTGATATTAACCCTGAGGGTTTTCACATTTGATTTTTCTTTCACCCTTTTTCACAACAATTCTATTTATGATCACTGTGATAACTCCCGGCCTGCCAATCCAGGACCTTCTTGAGCCACTCCATTTCCCAGAGCCAGGTCCCGCGATATGTTTGGTTCAGCTTTCCTCAGGCACAGGGCTGCATTCCCCGATCCTGCGTCTACGTCCGCAGTATCTGAAAGTTCGGCGCCGCCCCCGCAACGATTCGGCGCCCGGTGGGGGCTCGCAGCCACGCAGCGTTACCTGCCGGTACGGCCGGAGAATGGCCAGCTCCATGGTCGCGGCCTCCGAACGGTGTGAGCGCGCGCGAGCGACGCCATCGGGGACTCAGCCCACCGGCGATAGAGCATCGCGGGAGGGCCTCAGGTCGCGTCCTCTCACCTGTGAGTCTGGCTCCTGTCAAATCCCGTGGTCAAGAAAAACCTTCTGCTGATTACCACGTACCATCATCGCCTCCCCTAGCCCCCCCCCCCCACTCAGTATCCACCCTTGTTGAACACCATGAAGAAGTACTGAGGGTGACAAGGGCACAGAATCTGCTCTCGAAGAATTTTAATGCAGGTAAATAGTGTGACAATGATTGTCAATAAGTATCACCGCTTGCCCCAGTATTATTGTGTCCATGGAAAAGACTACAATCCCTCAGATTGTTTTTACATGTGTTTATTCCAAACATATTTAAAGGTACAAAAAGATAAATAAATCGAAAACCATTCTCCACACCTCACAGTTCACAGTTTGTGCAAGTCTTTCCCACTTTACCCCTCCTGCTCCGGCGATGATCAATTCCTCGAACATGGTCATGAACAAGCCCCACCGTTGCCTCAAAGCCCTCTGCTGATCCCCTCGATTCGAGCTTAATCTTCTCCGGTTGGAGAAAGTGGTACAGGTACAGGTCCCCCAGCCAGGCCGCCACCCCTGGTGGCGTTGTCGACGCCACTCCAGGAAGAACCCTTCGCCGGGCAACCAGAGAGGTGAAGGCCACAATGTCGGCCTTCCTTCTCCTCTACATCAGCTCCGGCTTTTCTGATACCCCAAAAATCACCACCATAGGGTCCGGCCCGGTCTCTACCCCGCAATCTTTGATAACATCCCAAACACCCCCTCCCACTATCTCTCCAGCTTCTCACACCCCCAGAACATGTGCATGTGATTAGCTGGTCCCCACCCACCCTTCTCACACTCGTCTGTCACCCCCTGGAAGAACCCACTCATCCTCACCCGAGTCATACGCACCCTGTGCACCACGTTAAACTGAATCAAACTCATCCTCGCACACAAGAGGAGGTCGAATTCACCCTGTGCATCGCCTCGCTCCACACTCCCCATCCTATCTCCCTCCCTGCTCCCCCAACCACCCGTATATATCCCCAATCCCACCCTCCCCTCCCACGTGTGGAAGCAGTAACAGTTCCAGCAGGGTACACTCCGGCAACCCTCTCCATTCCCTCCGTGTAAAGTCCCTCATTTCCAAATCGCTGAATTCGCTTCCCTTCGGAAGCTCTACCCTTTCCCGCAGATCATCCATACCTGAAACCTTTCCTCCAGGGAGAGATCCCTCGCTCTCAGTGTTGGCGGTTTACGGGGCTATTTTGGAGGAGGAGAAGGCACCACTGGAAGGGATCAAGGCAAAGTGGGAGGAAGAGTTGGGAGAGGATATGGAGGAGGGGTTCTGGTGTGAGGTGCTCCGGAGGGTGAACGCCTCCACCTCGTGTGCGAGGTAGGGGCTGATACAGCTGAAGGTGGTGTACAGAGCGCACCTTACAAGGCGAGGATGAGCCGGCTCTTTGAGGGGGTAGAAGATGTGTGTGAACGTTGCGGGGAGGCCCCGCAAACCACGTTCATATGTTTTGGTCCTGTCCAAAGCTGGAGGATTACTGGAAGGAGGTGTTTAGGGTAATCTCTAAAGTGGTGCACGTGAAACTGGACCTGGGCCCTCGGGAGGCCATATTCGGGGTGTCGGACCAGCCAGGGTTGGAAACGGGCGCGGAGGCAGATGTTGTAGCCTTCGCCTCGTTGATCGCCCGAAGGCAGATCCTGTTAGGGTGGAGATCAACCTCTCCACCCTGTGCCCTGGCGTGGCGGGGGGACCTGCTGGAATTCTTGACTCTTGAGAAGGTTAGGTTTGAACTGAGGGGCAGGATGGAGGGGTTCTACAATTCATGGGCATTATTCATTATGCACTTTCGAGAATTAGATCATATCGAACATCAGTAGGGGGGGTGTTGGGAGGGTTGGGGGAGGGGGGCGGTGTGTGTTAATGGTGACTGTGGGTGATTCCTGATTCCTCTTTGTCATTTGTTTATGTTAACATGCGGGCAGCTGTTTGGAGGTTTAGTGCCTGTGTATCGATAACCTCATCGATGTGTCAGATACCTCTGTCCTGTGTATAGATAACCTCATCGATGTGTCAGATAACTCTGTCCTGTGTACAGAAAACCTCATCGATGTGTGCAATACCTCTGTCCTGTGTATAGATAACCTCATCGATGTGTCAGATAACTCTGTCCTGTGTATAGATAACCTCATCGATGTGTGTGATACCTCTGTCCTGTGTATCGATAACCTCACCGATGTGTGCAATACCTCTGTCCTGTGTGTAGATAACCTCATCGATGCGTAAGATACCTCTGTCCTGTGTACAGATAACCTCATCGATGTGTGCAATACCTCTGTCCTGTGTATAGATAACCTCATCGATGTGTGCAATACCTCTGTCCCATGTATAGATAACCTCATCGATGTGTCAGATACCTCTGTCCTGTGTATAGATAACCTCATCGATGTGTGTGATACCTCTGTCCTGTGTATCGATAACCTCACCGATGTGTGCAATACCTCTGTCCTGTGTGTAGATAACCTCATCGATGCGTAAGATACCTCTGTCCTGTGTACAGATAACCTCATCGATGTGTGCAATACCTCTGTCCTGTGTATAGATAACCTCATCGATGTGTCAGATACCTCTGTCCTGTGTACAGATAACCTCATCGATGTGTGCGATACCTCTGTCCTGTGTATAGATAACCTCATCGATGTGTGCAATACCTCTGTCCTGCGTATAGATAACCTCATCGATGTGTCAGATACCTCTGTCCTGTGTATAGATAACCTCATCGATGTGTCAGATACCTCTGTCCTGTGTATAGATAACCTCATTGATGTGTGCGATACCTCTGTCCTGTGTATAGATAACCTCATCGATATGCGAGATACCTCTGTCCTGTGTATAGATAACCTCATCAATGTGTCAGATACCTCTGTCCTGTGTATAGATAACCTCATCGATATGCGAGATACCTCTGTCCTGTGTATAGATAACCTCATCGATGTGTCAGATACCTCTGTCCTGTGTATAGATAACCTCATTGATGTGTGCAATACCTCTGTCCTGTGTATAGATAACCTCATCGATGTGTCAGATACCTCTGTCCTGTGTATAGATAACCTCATTGATGTGTGCAATACCTCTGTCCTGTGTATAGATAACCTCATCGATGTGCAGATACCTCTGTCCTGTGTATAGATAACCTCATTGATGCGTGCGATACCTCTGTCCCGTGTATAGATAACCTCATCGATGTGTCAGACACCTCTGTCCTGTGTATAGATAACATAGAACATAGAAAAATACTGCACAGAACAGGCCCTTCGGCCCACGATGTTGTGCCGAACCTTTGTCCTAGATTAATCATAGATTATCATTGAATTTACAGTGCAGAAGGTGGCCATTTGGCCCATTGAGTCTGCACTGGCTCCTGGAAAGAGCACCCCACCCAAAGTGAACACCTCCACCCAACACTAAGGGCAATTTTGGACACTAAGGGCAATTCATCATGGCCAATCCACCTAACCTGCACATCTTTGGACTGTGGGAGGAAACCGGAGCACCCGGAGGAAACCCACGCAGACACGGGGAGGACGTGCAGACTCCGCACAGACAGTGACCCAAGCCGGAATCGAACCTGGGACACTGGAGCTGTGAAGCAATTGTGTTTTCCACAATGCTACCGTGCTGCCCTTAAGAACAAATAAATCTACACTATATAATTTTACCGTAATCCATGTACCTATCCAATAGCTGCTTGAAGGTCCCTAATGTTTCCGACACAACTACTTCCACAGGCAGTGCATTCCATGCCCCCACTACTCTCTGGGTAAAGAACCTACCTCTGACATCCCCCCTATATCTTCCACCTTTCACCTTAAATTCATATCCCCTTGTAATGGTTTGTTCCACCCGGGGAAAAAGTCTCTGATTGTCTACTCTATCTATTTCCCTGATCATCTTATAAACCTCTATCAAGTCGCCCCTCATCCTTCTCCGTTCTAATGAGAAAAGGCCTAGCACCCTCAACCTTTCCTCGTAAGACCTACTCTCCATTCCAGGCAACATCCTGGTAAATCTCCTTTGCACCTTTTCCAAAGCTTCCACATCCTTCCTAAAATGAGGCGACCAGAACTGTACACAGTACTCCAAATGTGGCCTTACCAAAGTTTTGTACAGCTGCATCATCACCTCACGGCTCTTAAATTCAATCCCTCTGTTAATGAACGCTAGCACACCATAGGCCTTCTTCACAGCTCCATCCACTTGAGTGGTAACTTTCAAAGATGTATGGACATAGACCCCAAGATCTCTCTGCTCCTCCACATTGCCAAGAATTCTACCGTTAACCCTGTATTCCACATTTATATTTGTCCTTCCAAAATGGACAACCTCACACTTTTCAGGGTTAAACTCCATCTGCCACTTCTCAGCCCAGCTCTGCATCCTATCTATGTCTCTTTGCAGCCAACAACAGCCCTCCTCACTATCCACAACTCCACCAATCTTCGTATCGTCTGCAAATTTACTGACCCACCCTTCAACTCCCTCATCCAAGTCATTAATGAAAATCACAAACAGCAGAGGACCCAGAACTGATCCCTGCAGTACGCCACTGTTAACTGGGATCCAGGCTGAATATTTGCCATCCACCACCACTCTCTGACTTCTATCGGTTAGCCAGTTCGTTATCCAACTGGCCAAATTTCCCACTATCCCATGCCTCCTTACTTTCTGCAGAAGCCTACCATGGGGAACCTCATCAAATGCCTTACTAAAATCCATGTACACTACATCCACTGCTTTACCTTCATCCACATGCTTGGTCACCTCCTCAAAGAATTCAATAAGACTTGTAAGGCAAGACCTACCCCTCACAAATCCGTGCTGACTATCCCGAATCAAGCAGTGTCTTTCCAGATGCTCAGAAATCCTATCCTTTAGTACCCTTTCCATTACTTTGCCTACCACCGAAGTAAGACTAACTGGCCTGTAATTCCCAGGGTTATCCCAAGTCCCTTTTTTGAACAGGGGCACGACATTCGCCACTCTCCAATCCCCTGGTAGCACCCCTGTTGACAGTGAGGACGAAAAGATCACTGCCAACGGCTCTGCAATTTCATCTCTTGCTTCCCATAGAATCCTTGGATATATCCCGTCTGGCCCGGGGGATTTGTCTATCCTCAAGTTTTTCAAAATGCCCAACACATCTTCCTTCCTAACAAGTATTTCCTCGAGCTTACCAGTCTGTTTCACACTGTCCTCTCCAACAATATGGCCCCTCTCATTTGTAAATACAGAAGAAAAGTACTCGTTCAAGACCTCTCCTATCTCTTCAGACTCCATACACAATCTCCCGCTACTGTCCTTGATCGGACCTACCCTCGCTCTAGTCATTCTCATATTTCTCAAGTATGTGTAAAAGGCCGTGGGGTTTTCCTTGATCCTACCCGCCAAAGATTGTTCATGCCCTCTCTTAGCTCTCCTAATCCCTTTCTTCAGTTCCCTCCTGGCTATCTTGTATCCCTCCAGCGCCCTGTCTGTACCTTGTTTCCTCAGTCTTACAGAAGTCACCTTTTTCCTCTTAACAAGACATTCAACCTCTCTTGTCAACCATGGTTCCCTCACTCGACCATCTCTTCCCTGCCTGACAGGGACATACATATCAAGGACACGTAGTACCTATTCCTTGAACAAGTTCCACATTTCACTTGTGTCCTTCCCTGACAGCCTATGTTCCCAACTTATGCACTTCAATTCTTGTCTGACAACATCATATTTACCTTTCCCCCAATTGTAAACCTTGCCCTGTTGCACGCACCTATCCCTCTCCATTACTAAAGTGAAAGTCACAGAATTATGGTCACTATCTCCAAAATGCTCCCCCACTAACAAATCTATCACTTGCCCTGGTTCATTACCAAGTACTAAATCCAATATTGCCCCTCCTCTGGTCGGACAATCTACATACTGTGTTAGAAAAGCTTCCTGGACACAATGCACACACACCACCCCATCCAAACTATTTGATCTAAAGAGTTTCCACTCAATGTTTGGGAAGTTAAAGTCACCCATGACTACTACCCTGTGACTTCTGCACCTTTCCAAAATCTGTTTCCCAATCTGTTCCTCCACATCTCTGCTACTATTGGGGGGCCTATAGAAAACTCCTAACAAGGTGACTGCTCCTTTCCTATTTCTGACTTCAACCCATACTACCTCATTAGGGTGATACTCCTCGAACTGCCTTTCTGCAGCTGTTATACTATCTCTAATTAACAATGCCACCCCCCACCTCTTTTACCACCCTCCCTAATCTTATTGAAACATCTATAACCAGGGACCTCCAACAACCATTTCTGCCCCTCTTCTATCCAAGTTTCCGTGATGGCCAGCACATCGTAGCCCCAAGTACCGATCCATGCCTTAAGTTCACCCACCTTATTCCTGATGCTTCTTGCGTTGAAGTATACACACTTCAACCCATCTCCGTGCCTGCAAGTACTCTCCTTTGTCAGTGTTCCCTTCCCCACTGCCTCATTACACGCTTTGGCGTCCTGAATATCGGCTACCTTAGTTGCTGGACTACAAATCTGGTTCCCATTCCCCAGCCAAATTAGTTTAAACCCTCCCGAAGAGTACTAGAAAACCTCCCTCCCAGGATATTGGTGCCCCTCTGGTTCAGATGCAACCCGTCCTGCTTGTACAGGTCCCACCTGCCCCAGAATGCGCTCCAATTATCCAAATACCTGAAGCCCTCCCTCCTGCACCATTCCTGCAGCCACGTGTTCAACTGCACTCTCTCCCTATTTCTAGCCTCGCTATCACGTGGCACCGGCAACAAACCAGAGATGACAACTCTGTCTGTCCTGGCTTTTAACTTCCAGCCTAACTCCCTAAACTCGTTTATTACCTCCACACCCCTTTTCCTACCTACGTCGTTGGTACCAATGTGCACCACGGCTTCTGGCTGCTCCCCTCCCCCTTAAGGATCCTGAAGACACGATCCGAGACATCCCTGGCCCTGGCACCCGGGAGGCAACATACCTTCCGGGAGTCTCGCTCGCGACCACAGAATCTCCTATCTATTCCCCTAACCATTGAATCTCCTACTACTATTGCTTTTCTATTCTCCTCCCTTCCCTTCTGAGCCCCAGAGCCAGACTCAGTGCCCGAGACCTGGCCGCTAGGGCCTTCCCCCGGTAGGTCATCCCCCCCAACAGCATCCAAAACGGTATACTTGTTTTGAAGGGGAACGGTATACTTGTTTTGAAGGGGAACGGCCACGAGGGATCCCTGCACTGTCTGCCTGTTTGTTTTTTTTCCCCCTGAGTGTAACCCAGCTATTCTTGTCCTGTACCTTGGGTGTGGTTACCTCCCTGTAACTCTTCTCAATCACCCCCTCTGCCTCCCGGATGATCCGAAGTTCATCCAGCTTCAGCTCCAGTTCCCTAACACGGTCTTTGAGGAGCTGGAGTTGGGTGCACTTCCCGCAGGTATAGTCAGCGGGGACACCGGTGGTATCCCTCACCACCCACATCCTACAGGAGGAGCATGCAACTGGCCTAGCCTCCATCCCCTCTTACCTTACAGAATATAGCTGCCCTGTGGACCAACTGGGTCTCCGCCCTCCGGCTCTGCTCCCAGTCAGCTGCACTCTCTGTAAACTCCTGGCTCTCTTCTCACTCTTTGCGGAAATGTAGGAAACAAAATGAAAGGAGCACCTTACTCCCTCCTCACCTAACTCCCTCAGTCACCAAACTCTCACTATAGCACTCAAATGCACCAAATTCAGCACTCCCTCAGTCACCAAACTCTCACTATAGCACTCAAATGCACCAAATTCAGCACTCAGTGCAAACAAAGTCTGCACTGTTGGGGATCACTTTTATACTGTGAATCTAGCCTCTGAAAACTGGCCTAATCCAATTAACTAATTAACAAGCTCCAGCTGCAAGTACCTACAAGTAGAAGCTTTGTTTAAAGCTGATTGAAAATTCACCTTCATCTAAACCAAACAGCAACTTTTAAGTTAATTAACTAAATAAAAGAAAGACTAGACTTTAGATAACAATGAAGCCTTATACTCCCTCAGTCACCAAACTCTCACTATAGCACTCAAATGCACCAAGTTCAGCACTCAGTGCAAACCCATCGATGTGTGCGATACCTCTGTCCTGTGTATAGATAACCTCATCGATGTGTGCGATACCTCTGTCCTGTGTATAGATAAACTCAGCGTTGTGTGCGATACCTGTGTCCTGTGCATAGATAACCTCATCGATGTGCAGATATCTCTGTCCTGTGTATAGATAACCTCATCTATGTGTGCGATACCTCTGTCCTGTGTATAGATAACCTCATTGATGTGTCAGATCCCTCTGTCCTGTGTGTAGATACCCTCATCGATGTGTGCGATACCTCTGTCCCGTGTATAGATAACCTCATCGATGTGTGCGATACGTCTGTCCCGTGTATAGATAACCTCATCGATGTGTGCGATACGTCTGTCCCGTGTATAGATAACCTCATCGATGTGTGCGATACGTCTGTCCCGTGTATAGATAACCTCATCGATGTGCGAGATACCTCTGTCCCGTGTATAGATAACCACAAGGAAGCCCGCTCTGTTGACAGATTTAACGGCTGCAGAAGGACAAAGCAACCAAATGACACCATCCCAGGAAAGACCCTAACCTGAGCCCCTCCAGCCCAGCCCCTTGGCTCTCCTCCTCTCCTCTTCCCTGTATCCCCTCCCCTCTGCCCGTCTATCCTCCACCCCCAGTCCCCGCTTCCACCTCTTGCCTCCCTTCCTCTGCGCTCTCCTCTCTCAGCCGGACTGAGCCCCTCTCCTCTCTCCTCCGGCTCCCATGCTGACGTGACGTGGAAGAGTTCACTCGAATTTCAAACAAATGACCTGCTCACGGAGACACTGTGAGGCCGGATGGGACATCATCTACAGGGCTGTGTCAGATTTGTGATTGGATGAAAAGATGTAGATTCACAGCTCCAGGGTCCCAGGTTCGATTCCCCGCTGGGTCGCTGTCTGTGCGGAGTCTGCACGTTCTCCCCGTGTCTGTGTGGGTTTCCTCCGGGTGCTCCGGTTTCCTCCCACAGTCCAAAGATGTGCAGGTTAGGTAGATTGGCCCTTAGGTGTCCAAAAAGGTTCGGTAGGGTTACTGGGTTACGGGGAGAGGGTGGAGGTGTGGGCTTAATTAGGGTGCTCTTTCCAAGGGCCGGTACAGCCTCGATGGGCCGAATGGTCCCCTTCTATGAATTCTATGAATCTATGAAAATAGCAGCTCCCTGAATTCCAAAGCTTTGCTCTGACGAGGGCTGAGGTTATGATGGAAGGGATTGTGCACATGTTGCAGCCCCCACTCCTGCAGACCAACGCAGGCCAAGAAAGTGTTTTCATTTAAAACAGAGAACAGGTTGAGAAGATTCGACCAGAGGACGGAAGGCCACCGTCCACCTCCCGGGCTGACCACACCGGCCGAGCAGGAACAAATCTCAGTGCGGGAAAACCTTCAAACATAAAGAAATCACATTTTGTGTTACTCACTGGAGTTGAGCAGGACCATGGCTTTCAAGCAGAGATATTCCTCATGTTGCAGTTTCAACTCGCGGAACCGCGAGGTCGCAGCGAGCAACATGTCAAAGATTTCCAGAATGCCCTCGACACATTGTCCCTCATCCCTACAGACAGGAGATTAAAAAAAACCCCAATGAGTGGAGATGGCGAGAGAAGATAGTTAGAGGTGGGATGGCGGAATCTGAGATTGTTCTGAGGTTGCGGTGGGACTGAATAGAGGTGCTCCAAACGAACAATGGTTTCGAGAGCGTGAATAAGGAAACGTTGACTCTCCTGGGTTCACAACCAGAAGGCGCAGGTATCAGGTGATTGGGGAAAAGAAGCAGAAAGCCATACCAGTCGCAGTAATCCCAGTATTTACTGTTTTTGTTGTGGGAATAAGGAGGAATATTTAACAGAGCGAGTTGCTGTGATCCGCAAACTGCTGCCTGAAAAGGTAACGAGAGCAGATTCAATAATAACTTTCAAACCAGAGTTGGATGGATAAATAAGTCAAAGCAAAGATCTGCGGGGTTATGGGGAAAGAGGAAGGGATAGCACATTCTAAGGGCAGGCACGATGGGTGAAGGGCCTGCCTCTGCAGGGGTGGGACCCTAGTCTCTCTCTCCTGCTCCACACGAGGAACCCTACAACTTGGGTTCAGTTTAATCTGTAATGAGCAGTGAGTATTACGAAAGGTGATGATGAGGGAGTGCGCACAGACTCGTGTATATTCAGACTCGTGTACACACAGACCCGTGTATACAGACTTGTGTACACAGACTCGTGTATACAGACTCGTGTATACATAGACTCGTGTACACAGGCTCCTGTATACACAGACTCGTGTATACACAGACTCGTGTACACACAGACCCCTGTATACACAGGCTCGTGTATACACACTCGTGTACACGCAGACTCGTGTACACGCAGACTCGTGTACACGCAGACTCGTGTACACAAAGACTCATGTGTACACAGACCAGTGTGCACACAGACTCGTGTACACACAGACCCCTGTATACACAGACTTGTGTATACACACTCGTGTACACACAGACTCGTGTATACACAGACTCATGTACACACAGACTCCTGTATACAGACTCGTGTATACACAGACTCGTGTACACACAGACTCATGTACACGCAGACTCGTGTACACGCAGACTCGTGTACACGCAGACTCGTGTACACAAAGACTCGTGTGTACACAGACTAGTGTGCACACAGACTCGTGTACACACAGACACCTGTACACACAGACTCGTGTATACACAGATCGTGTACACACAGACCCGTGTACACACAGACTCGTGTGTACACACACTCGAGTACACACAGAAGCGTGTATACACAGAAACGTTTACACACAGACTCCTGTATACAGACTCGTGTATACACAGACTCGTGTACACACAGACTCATGTACACGCAGACTCGTGTACACGCAGACTCGTGTACACGCAGACTCGTGTACACAAAGACTCGTGTGTACACAGACTAGTGTGCACACAGACTCGTGTACACACAGACACCTGTACACACAGACTCGTGTATACACAGATCGTGTACACACAGACTCGTGTACACAGACTCGTGTATACACACATCTCCTTTGACCGCAGGCTCTCCAAAAGGACTTCACAGCGGGATTGAAGCCGTGATATTGGATGAAGACTAAGCTCCCACAAACAGCGATGGGAAAGTGGCCGATGGCCAGACAACTATTTTAATGAATTAGGTCACGGGATAAATATTGGACAGAATAATGGAAAAACCCAGTGCAGCACTCCCTCAGTACTGACCCTCTGACAGTGCAGCACTCCCTCAGTACTGACCCTCTGACAGTGCGGCACTCCCTCAGTACTGACCCTCTGACAGTGCAGTACTCCCTCAGTACTGACCTTCTGACAGTGCGGCACTCCCTCAGTACTGACCCTCTGACAGTGCAGCACTCCCTCAGTACTGACCCTCTGACAGTGCGGCACTCCCTCAGTACTGACCCTCTGACAGTGCGGCGCTCCCTCAGTACTGACCCTCTGACAGTGCAGCACTCCCTCAGTACTGACCCTCTGACAGTGCGGCACTCCCTCAGTACTGACCCTCTGACAGTGCGGCACTCCCTCAGTACTGACCCTCTGACAGTGCGGCACTCCCTCAGTACTGACCCTCTGACAGTGCAGCACTCCCTCAGTACTGACCTTCTGACAGTGCAGCACTCCCTCAGTACTGACCCTCTGACTGTGCGGCACTCCCTCAGTACTGACCCTCTGACAGTGCAGCACTCCCTCAGTACTGACCCTCTGACAGTGCAGCACTCCCTCAGTACTGACCCTCTGACAGTGCAGCACTCCCTCAGTACTGAACCTCTGACAGTGCGGCACTCCCTCAGTACTGACCCTCTGACAGTGCGGCACTCCCTCAGCACTGACCCTCTGACAGTGCAGCACTCCCTCAGCACTGACCCTCTGACAGTGCAGCACTCCCTCAGCACTGACCCTCTGACAGTGCAGCACTCCCTCAGTACTGACCCTCTGACAGTGCAGCACTCCCTCAGTACTGACCGTCTGACAGTGCAGCACTCCCTCAGCACTGACCCTCTGACAGTGCAGCACTCCCTCAGTACTGACCCTCTGACAGTGCAGCACTCCCTCAGTACTGACCCTCTGACAGTGCGGTGCTCCCTCAGTACTGACCCTCTGACAGTGCAGCACTCCCTCAGTACTGACCCTCTGACAGTGCAGCACTCCCTCAGCACTGACCCTCTGACAGTGCAGCACTCCCTCAGTACTGACCCTCTGACAGTGCAGCACTCCCTCAGTACTGACCCTCTGACAGTGCAGCTCTCCCACAGTACTGACCCTCTGACAGTGCAGCACTCCCTCAGTACCGACCCTCTGACAGTGCAGCACTCCCACAGTACCGACCCTCTGACAGTGCAGCACTCCCTCTGTACTGACCCTCTGACAGTGCAGCACTCCCTCAGTACTGACCCTCTGACATTGCAGCACTCCCTCAGTACTGACCCTCTGACAGTGCAGCACTCCCTCAGTACTGACCCTCTGACATTGCAGCACTCCCTCAGTACTGACCCTCTGACAGTGCAGCACTCCCTCTGTACTGACCCTCTGACAGTGCAGCACTCCCACAGTACTGACCCTCTGACATTGCAGCACTCCCTCTGTACTGACCCTCTGACAGTGCGGCACTCCCTCTGTACTGACCCTCTGACAGTGCAGCACTCCCTCAGTACTGACTCTCTGACAGTGCAGCACTCCCTCTGTACTGACCCTCTGACAGTGCAGCACTCCCACAGTACTGACCCTCCGACAGTGCAGCACTCCCTCAGTACTGACCCTCTGACAGTGCAGCACTCCCTCAGCACTGACCCTCTGACAGTGCAGCACTCCCTCAGTACTGACCCTCTGACAGTGCGACACTCCCTCAGTACTGACCCTCTGACAGTGCAGCACTCCCTCAGTACTGACCCTCTGACAGTGCAGCACTCCCTCAGTACTGACCCTCTGACAGTGCAGCACTCCCTCAGTACTGACCCTCTGACAGTGCGGCACTCCCTCAGTACTGACCCTCTGACATGCGGCACTCCCTCAGTACTGACCCTCTGACAGTGCGGCACTCCCTCAGTACTGACCCTCTGACAGTGCGGCACTCCCTCAGTGATAAGGCGTGCCCGTTATCTCTCGCGATTGGCCTCCCACTAACGCGATGTGGTGAGATATTGCGATCGGAACCTTGTCCTCGCTGGGCAGGGCCCTCCAGATTAACACAGTGAACCACTCAGCTCATTGAGATATATCGGTGCCCATTGTCCCGTGCCCCCGGATCCTCGCTGTGGCGCCGTTTAGCGCTGGTCTACACCTGGGTGGGTGGTTCCTGGCCATCGGAGACCCCCTGGTGGTCGGGCTCTGGACAGCGCGGTACGCTAGCACTCCCGCTGCCACCCTGCCAGGCTGGCAATGCCCTGGTGCCCGAGGTCTGGCTGCAGACCCGGAGACAGACCCTGCTTTACACCCCCAAATCGGGACTCTGCTTCGCGGGCGTTTGGACTTGCCCCACAAGCTGGTGCCCCCGGATGGAGTGTGAACCCAGCTCTCTGACTCCGATTTGAGACCAACTCTCCCGGAGACACAGCTGACAGGGAGCTGCAATTATCGGCTTATTAAATTTGAGAGGGATTGACAGGGTCACGTGATGTTAGCGCGCGAGCGGTTATGTTTCCATGAGCTCCCGCTCTGATCATCATAGAATCCGTCATTTCATCCCCGTGCACATCTCATATTCGTCAGTTTCTCGGTTAAATGGTGTGTTCTGGGTTACATGGTGTGTGCTGGGTTACATGGTGTGTGCTGGGTTACATGGCTTGTGCTGGGTTACATGGTGTGTGCTGGGTTACATGGCTTGTGCTGGGTTACATGGTGTGTGCTGGGTTACATGGCGTGTGCTCGGTTACATGGCTTGTGCTGGGTTACATGGTGTGTTCTGGGTTACATGGCTTGTGCTGGGTTACATGGTGTGTTCTGGGTTACATGGCGTGTGCTGGGTTACATGGTGTGTGCTGGGTTACATGGTGTGTGCTGGGTTACATGGCGTGTGCTGGGTTACATGGTGTGTGCTGCGTTACATGGTGTGTGCTGGGTTACATGGCGTGTGCTGGGTTACATGGTGTGTGCTGGGTTACATGCCATGTGCTGGGTTACATGGCGTGTTCTGGGTTACATGGCGTTTTCTGCGTTACATGGCAGGTGCTGGGTTACCTGGTGTGTGCTGGGTTACATGGTGTGTGCTGGGTTACATGGTGTGTGCTGGGTTACATGGCGTGTGCTGGGTTACATGGTGTGTGCTGGGTTACATGGTGTGTGCTGGGTTACATGGCGTGTTCTGGGTTACATGGTGTGTGCTGGGTTGCATGGCATGTGCTGAGTTACATGGTGTGTGCTGGGTTACATGGCGTGTGCTGGGTTACATGGTGTGTGCTTGGTTATATGGCGTGTTCTGGTTTACATGGTGTGTGCTTGGTTACATGGCGTGTGCTGGGTTACATGGCGTGTGCTGGGTTACATGGCGTGTTCTGGGTTACATGGTGTGTGCTGGGTTACATGGCGTGTTCTGGGTTACATGGTGTGTGCTGGGTTACATGGCGTGTTCTGGGTTACATGGTGTGTGCTGGGTTACATGGTGTGTGCTGGGTTACATGGCGTGTTCTGGGTTACATGGTGTGTGCTGAGTTACATGGCGTGTTCTGGGTTACATGGTGTGTGCTGGGTTGCATGGCATGTGCTGAGTTACATGGTGTGTGCTGGGTTACATGGTGTGTGCTGGGTTACATGGCGTGTTCTGGGTTACATGGTGTGTGCTGGGTTACATGGCGTGTTCTGGGTTACATGGTGTGTGCTGGGTTGCATGGCATGTGCTGAGTTACATGGTGTGTGCTGGGTTACATGGCTTATTCTGGGTTACATGGCGTGTTCTGGGTTACATGGCGTGTTCTGGGTTACATGGCTTATTCTGGGTTACATGGCGTGTGCTGGGTTACATGGTGTGTGCTGGGTTAAATGGCGTGTGCTTGGTTATATGGCGTGTTCTGGTTTACATGGTGTGTGCTTGGTTACATGGCGTGTGCTGGGTTACATGGCGTGTGCTGGGTTACATGGCGTGTTCTGGGTTACATGGCGTGTTCTGGGTTACATGGCTTATTCTGGGTTTAATGGCGTGTGCTGGGTTACATGGCCTGCGCTGGGTTACATGGCATGTGCTTGGTTACATGGCGTGTTCTGGGTGACATGGCATGTTCGGGGTTACATGGCGTGTGTGGGTTACATGGGATGTGCTGGGTTACATGGCTTGTGCTGGGTTACATGGAGTGTTCTGGATTACATGGTGTGTACTTGGTTACATGGCGTGTTCTAGGTTACATGGCATGTTCTAGGTTACATGGCATGTTCTGGGTTACATGGTGTGTGCTGGGCTACGTGGCATGTGCTGGGTTACATGGCGTGTTCTGGTTTACATGGTGCGTGCTGGGTTAAATGGCGTGTGCTGAGTTACATGGCGTGTGCTGAATTACATGGCGTGTTCTGGGTTACATGGTGTGTGCTGAGTTACATGGCGTGTTCTGGGTTACATGGTGTGTGCTGAGTTACATGGCGTGTTCTGGGTTACATGGTGTGTGCTGAGTTACATGGCATGTTCTGGGTTACATGGCGTGTTCTGGGTTACATGGTGTGTGCTGAGTTACATGGCATGTTCTGGGTTACATGGTGTGTGCTGAGTTACATGGCGTGTTCTGGGTTACATGGCGTGTGCTGAGTTACATGGCTTGTGCTGAGTTACATGGTGTGTGCTGAGTTACATGGTGTGTGCTGAGTTACATGGCTTGTGCTGAGTTACATGACTTGTGCTGAGTTACATGGCGTGTTCTGGGTTACATGGCGTGTGCTGAGTTACATGGTGTGTGCTGGGTTACATGGCGTGTGCTGAGTTACATGGCTTGTGCTGAGTTACATGGCGTGTTCTGGGTTACATGGTGTGTGCTGAGTTACATGGCTTGTGCTGAGTTACATGGCGTGTTCTGGGTTACATGGCGTGTGCTGAGTTACATGGTGTGTGCTGAGTTACATGGCTTGTGCTGAGTTACATGGCTTGTGCTGAGTTACATGGCGTGTTCTGGGTTACATGGCGTGTGCTGAGTTACATGGTGTGTGCTGGGTTACATGGCGTGTGCTGAGTTACATGGTGTGTGCTGAGATACTTGGCGTGTGCTGAGTTACATGGCTTGTGCTGAGTTACATGGCGTGTTCTGGGTTACATGGCGTGTGCTGAGTTACATGGCGTGTGCTGAGTTACATGGCGTGTGCTGAGTTACATGGCTTATGCTGATTTACATGGCGTGTTCTGGGTTACATGGCGTGTGCTGAGTTACATGGTGTGTGCTGAGTTATATGGCGTGTTCTGGGTTACATGGCGTGTGCTGAGTTACATGGTGCGTGCTGGGTTACATGGCGTGTGCTGAGTTACATGGTGTGTGCTGAGTTACATGGTGTGTGCTGAGTTACATGGTGTGTGCTGGGTTACATGGCTTGTGCTGGGTTACATGGCGTGTTCTGGGATACATGGCGTGTGCTGAGTTACATGGTGTGTGCTGGGTTACATGGCGTGTGCTGAGTTACATGGTGTGTGCTGAGTTACATGGCGTGTGCTGAGTTACATGGTGTGTGCTGAGTTACATGGTGTGTGCTGGATTACATGGCGTGTTCTGAGTTACATGGTGTGTGCTGAGTTACATGGTGTGTGCTGGGTTACATGGCTTGTGCTGGGTTACATGGCGTGTTCTGGGTTACATGGCGTGTGCTGAGTTACATGGTGTGTGCTGGGTTACATGGCGTGTGCTGAGTTACATGGTGTGTGCTGAGTTACATGGTGTGTGCTGGATTACATGGCGTGTTCTGAGTTACATGGTGTGTGCTGAGTTACATGGTGTGTGCTGGGTTACATGGCTTGTGCTGGGTTACATGGTGTGTTCTGGGTTACATGGTGTGTGCTGAGTTACATGGTGTGTGCTGAGTTACATGGCGTGTTCTGGGTTACATGGTGTGTGCTGAGTTACATGGCGTGTGCTGGGTTAAATGGCGTGTGCTGAGTTACATGGTGTGTGCTGAGTTACATGGTGTGTGCTGAGTTACATGGCGTGTTCTGGGTTACATGGTGTGTGCTGAGTTACATGGTGTGTGCTGAGATACATGGCGTGTGCTGAGTTACATGGTGTGTGCTGAGATACATGGCGTGTGCTGGGTTAAATGGCGTGTGCTGAGTTACATGGTGTGTGCTGAGTTACATGGTGTGTGCTGAGATACATGGCGTGTGCTGGGTTAAATGGCGTGTGCTGAGTTACATGGTGTGTGCTGAGTTACATGGTGTGTGCTGAGTTACATGGCGTGTTCTGGGTTACATGGTGTGTGCTGAGTTACATGGTGTGTGCTGAGATACATGGCGTGTGCTGAGTTACATGGTGTGTGCTGAGTTACATGGCGTGTTCTGGGTTACATGGCGTGTGCTGAGTTACATGGTGTGTGCTGAGATACATGGCGTGTGCTGGGTTAAATGGCGTGTGCTGAGTTACATGGTGTGTGCTGAGTTACATGGCGTGTTCTGGGTTACATGGTGTGTGCTGAGTTACATGGCGTGTTCTGAGATACATGGCGTGTGCTGAGTTACATGGCGTGTTCTGGGTTACATGGTGTGTGCTGAGTTACATGGTGTGTGCTGAGATACATGGCGTGTGCTGAGTTACATGGTGTGTGCTGAGTTACATGGCGTGTTCTGGGTTACATGGCGTGTTCTGGGTTACATGGTGTGTGCTGAGTTACATGGTGTGTGCTGAGATACATGGCGTGTGCTGGGTTAAATGGCGTGTGCTGAGTTACATGGTGTGTGCTGAGATACATGGCGTGTTCTGAGTTACATGGTGTGTGCTGAGTTACATGGTGTGTGCTGGGTTACATGGCTTGTGCTGGGTTACATGGCGTGTTCTGGGTTACATGGCGTGTGCTGAGTTACATGGTGTGTGCTGGGTTACATGGCGTGTGCTGAGTTACATGGTGTGTGCTGAGTTACATGGTGTGTGCTGGATTACATGGCGTGTTCTGAGTTACATGGTGTGTGCTGAGTTACATGGTGTGTGCTGGGTTACATGGCTTGTGCTGGGTTACATGGTGCGTTCTGGGTTACATGGTGTGTGCTGAGTTACATGGTGTGTGCTGAGTTACATGGCGTGTTCTGGGTTACATGGTGTGTTCTGGGTTACATGGTGTGTGCTGAGTTACATGGCGTGTGCTGGGTTAAATGGCGTGTGCTGAGTTACATGGTGTGTGCTGAGTTACATGGTGTGTGCTGAGTTACATGGCGTGTTCTGGGTTACATGGTGTGTGCTGAGTTACATGGTGTGTGCTGAGATACATGGCGTGTGCTGAGTTACATGGTGTGTGCTGAGATACATGGCGTGTGCTGGGTTAAATGGCGTGTGCTGAGTTACATGGTGTGTGCTGAGTTACATGGTGTGTGCTGAGATACATGGCGTGTGCTGGGTTAAATGGCGTGTGCTGAGTTACATGGTGTGTGCTGAGTTACATGGTGTGTGCTGAGTTACATGGCGTGTTCTGGGTTACATGGTGTGTGCTGAGTTACATGGTGTGTGCTGAGATACATGGCGTGTGCTGAGTTACATGGTGTGTGCTGAGTTACATGGCGTGTTCTGGGTTACATGGCGTGTGCTGAGTTACATGGTGTGTGCTGAGATACATGGCGTGTGCTGGGTTAAATGGCGTGTGCTGAGTTACATGGTGTGTGCTGAGTTACATGGCGTGTTCTGGGTTACATGGTGTGTGCTGAGTTACATGGCGTGTTCTGAGATACATGGCGTGTGCTGAGTTACATGGCGTGTTCTGGGTTACATGGTGTGTGCTGAGTTACATGGTGTGTGCTGAGATACATGGCGTGTGCTGAGTTACATGGTGTGTGCTGAGTTACATGGCGTGTTCTGGGTTACATGGCGTGTTCTGGGTTACATGGTGTGTGCTGAGATACATGGCGTGTGCTGGGTTAAATGGCGTGTGCTGAGTTACATGGTGTGTGCTGAGATACATGGCGTGTGCTGGGTTACATGGTGTGTGCTGAGTTACATAGCTTGTGCACGGTGGGAGGATGTGAGTCTTATTCTTCATTTTCTTGGGCAACGTGGAGAATGTCTTTATCGTGCAGATTGTCCTGTGGCTGTTCTGTAATCCTGGACATTGCTCCTTGTTGATCATGTTCTTCTGCAGGGAGGGAGGGGGATTGTGAGCGTGACGGCCCCCTATCCTCGATTGTCCTGGTGTAGCAGAGACATATTCAATCAATTATGAGGAATGTGATTTGTGATGTTTTACTGCTTCTGTTTATTGGGGAGGATGAGGGTCTGGGACTGGGAGAGGGACTGGGACTGGGAGAGGGTCTGGGACTGGGAGAGGGTCTGGGACTGGGAGAGGGTCTGGGACTGGGAGAGGGTCTGGGACTGGGAGAGGGTCTGGGGCAGGGAGAGGGTCTGGGGCAGGGAGAGGGTCTGGGGCAGGGAGAGGGTCTGGGACTGGGAGAGGGTCTGGGACTGGGAGAGGGTCTGGGACTGGGAGAGGGTCTGGGACTGGGAGAGAGTCTGCGGCAGGGAGAGGGTCTGGGACGTGGAGAGGGTCTGGGACTGGGAGAGGGTCTGGGACTGGGAGAGGGTCTGGGACTGGGAGAGGGTCTGCGGCAGGGAGAGGGTCTGCGGCAGGGAGAGGGTCTGGGACTGGGAGAGGGTCTGGGACTGGGAGAGGGTCTGGGACAGGGAGAGGGTCTGGGGCAGGGAGAGGGTCTGCGACTGGGAGAAGGTCTGGGACTGGGAGAGGGTCTGGGGCAGGGAGAGAGTCTGGGACTGGGGGAGGGTCTGGGACTGGGAGAGGGTCTGGGACTGGGAGAGAGTCTGGGGCAGGGAGAGGGTCTGGGACTGGGAGAGGGTCTGGGACTGGGAGAGGGTCTGGGACTGGGAGAGGGTCTGGGACTGGGAGAGAGTCTGGGACTGGGAGAGGGTCTGGGACTGGGAGAGGGTCTGGGGCAGGGAAAGGGTCTGGGACTGGGAGAGGGTCTGGGACTGGGAGAGGGTCTGGGACTGGGAGAGGGTCTGGGGCAGGGAGAGGGTCTGGGACTGGGAGAGGGTCTGGGACTGGGAGAGGGTCTGGGACTGGGAGAGGGTCTGGGACTGGGAGAGGGTCTGGGGTAGGGAGAGGGTCTGGGGCTGGGAGAGGGTCTGGGGCAGGGAGAGGGTCTGGGACTGGGAGAGGGTCTGGGACTGGGAGAGGGTCTGGGGTAGGGAGAGGGTCTGGGACTGGGAGAGGGTCTGGGGCAGGGAGAGGGTCTGGGACTGGGAGAGGGTCTGGGACTGGGAGAGGGTCTGGGACTGGGAGAGGGTCTGGGACTGGGAGAGGGTCTGGGGCAGGGAGAGGGTCTGGGGCAGGGTGAGGGTCTGGGGCAGGGAGAGGGTCTGGGACTGGGAGAGGGTCTGGGACTGGGAGAGGGTCTGGGGCAGGGAGAGGGTCTGGGACAGGGAGAGGGTCTGGGACTGGGAGAGGGTCTGGGACTGGGAGAGGGTCTGGGGCAGGGAGAGGGTCTGGGACAGGGAGAGGGTCTGGGACTGGGAGAGGGTCTGGGACTGGGAGAGGGTCTGGGGCAGGGAGAGGGTCTGGGACTGGGAGAGGGTCTGGGACTGGGAGAGGGTCTGGGACTGGGAGAGGGTCTGGGTCTGGGAGAGGGTCTGGGACTGGGAGAGGGTCTGGGGCAGGGAGAGGGTCTGGGGCAGGGAGAGGGTCTGGGCCTGGGACAGGGTCTGGGACTGGGAGAGGGTCTGGGACTGGGAGAGAGTCTGGGGCAGGGAGAGGGTCTGGGACTGGGACAGGGTCTGGGACTGGGAGAGGGTCTGGGGCAGGGAGAGGGTCTGGGACTGGGAGAGGGTCTGGGACTGGGAGAGGGTCTGGGACTGGGAGTGGTTCTGGGACTGGGAGAGGGTCTGGGGCAGGGAGAGGGTCTGGGACTGGGAGAGGGTCTGGGACTGGGAGAGGGTCTGGGACTGGGAGAGGGTCTGGGGCAGGGAGAGGGTCTGGGACTGGGAGAGGGTCTGGGACTGGGAGAGGGTCTGGGACTGGGAGAGGGTCTGGGACTGGGAGAGGGTCTGGGGCTGGGAGAGGGTCTGGGGCAGGGAGAGGGTCTGGGGCAGGGAGAGGGTCTGGGGCAGGGAGAGGGTCTGGGACTGGGGGAGGGTCTGGGACTGGGAGAGGGTCTGGGACTGGGAGAGGGTCTGGGGCAGGGAGAGGGTCTGGGACTGGGAGAGGGTCTGGGACTGGGAGAGGGTCTGGGGCAGGGAGAGGGTCTGGGACTGGGAGAGGGTCTGGGGCAGGGAGAGGGTCTGGGGCAGGGAGAGGGTCTGGGACTGGGGTAGGGTCTGGGACTGGGAGAGGGTCTGGGACTGGGAGAGGGTCTGGGGCAGGGAGAGGGTCTGGGACTGGGGAGGGTCTGGGACTGGGAGAGGGTCTGGGACTGGGAGAGGGTCTGGGACTGGGAGCGGGTCTGGGACTGGGAGAGGGTCTGGGACTGGGGGAGGGTCTGGGACTGGGAGAGGGTCTGGGACTGGGAGAGGGTCTGGGGCAGGGAGAGGGTCTGGGGCAGGGTGAGGGTCTGGGGCAGGGAGAGGGTCTGGGACTGGGAGAGGGTCTGGGACAGGGAGAGGGTCTGGGACAGGGAGAGGGTCTGGGACTGGGAGAGGGTCTGGGACTGGGAGAGGGTCTGGGGCAGGGAGAGGGTCTGGGACAGGGAGAGGGTCTGGGACAGGGAGAGGGTCTGGGACTGGGAGCGGGTCTGGGACTGGGAGAGGGTCTGGGGCAGGGAGAGGGTCTGGGACTGGGAGAGGGTCGGGTGGTTGGGTTGGGGAATGAGTGAGTCTGCGACTGGGAGAGGGTCGGGTGGTTTGGGTTAGGTCAGTCCTCAGGTACTTTGAAGACAGCCCCCGGTTGGAGTGTATCTGTTTCTGGGTTCTTTTTGTTTTTGGCAGTAATTATTTATTTTGTTCCTATATTAAGTTATCGAGTTTAAGAATCACTGGGTGGGGTTCACCGCCCCTGACGTAATCGGCGATCGGGCGGAGAATCCGTTATGATGCCGAAATCACGCCGGTTTGCCGCTGGTTTCGAATGCCCCGCCCCCTCCAAAACAGCGTTATCGCAGCACGTGCCACACGCTGCGACGGCCTCAGTGTGTCACCAGAAGCCCTCCCCCCAAAGGGCTGGGTTCCCGA
Organism: Scyliorhinus torazame; assembly: GCF_047496885.1. NCBI lineage: Eukaryota > Metazoa > Chordata > Chondrichthyes > Carcharhiniformes > Scyliorhinidae > Scyliorhinus > Scyliorhinus torazame. The sequence goes on along the minus strand of NC_092708.1, from coordinate 397,558,293 downwards.
CGGCGTGCGGTCCCAGCTGTGCGGGAACCCGGTGTGGCCACTGCGGATGGTGCCAAGCACGGCCACAGTGCGCCTGCGCTGTGCTTCTGGCCGGTGCGGGGGGGGGGGGCTTCCGCGAGGGCTGGGGGGACTGGTAGCGGGTGTCCGGGGGGGGGGCTTCCGCGAGTGCTGGGGGGACTGGTAGGGGATGTCCGGGGGGGGGTGCACTATCTGGCAGGTCGAGTCCGCACACGGCAGGCGCCATGTTGTACCGCGTGACCGCTGCAGGTTGCCGCCATGCGCGGCCACGGACCGGGCAATTCGCCGGCCGTGTATTTTGTGGGAGCCGGGAGTTTCACGTGGCCCCTTTCCGGTCGCAGCAACGGTGAGCGAGCGCCGACTGTTTTCCAGGTACAATCCCACAGATCCTCCGCACTTAGTCGGAGAAACGGAGAATCTGTCCTGAGTGTTGACGCCAACGAAGAATCCGGGGAATATTACGACATTAAACCGGTGCCGCACCCGGACAGATTCCGCTCCCGGTGAGGGGCTAGCACCGCGGCCACGCGGAACACAATCCATTCCAATGGAAAACGGGGCCGGATTTGCCGGGTCCGTGATTGACACTCGGGAGGCTGACAAGCTGCAGCCGCGCACACACTGCACTCCCCACGCACACTGCACTCCCCACGCACACTGCGCTCCCCGCGCACACTGCACTCCCCACGCACACTGCACTCCCCACACACACTGCACTCCCCACGCACACTGCACTCCCCACGCACATTGCACTCCCCACACACACTGCACTCCCCACGCACACTGCACTCCCCACACACACTGCACTCCCCACACACACTGCACTCCCCACGCACACTGCACTCCCCACGCACACTGCACTCCCCACACACACTGCACTCCCCACACACACTGCACTCCCCACACACACTGCACTCCCCACACACACTGCACTCCCCACGCACACTGCACTCCCCACGCACACTGCACTCCCCGCACACACTGCACTCCCCGCACTCACTGCACTCCCCACACACACTGCACTCCCCACACACACTGCACTCCCCACACACACTGCACTCCCCACACACACTGCACTCCCCACACACACTGCACTCCCCGCGCACACTGCACTCCCCACGCACACGGCACTCCCCACGCACACGGCACTCCCCACACACACTGCACTCCCGGCACACACTGCACTCCCCACACACACTGCACTCCCCACACACACTGCACTCCCCACGCACACTGCACTCCCCACGCACACTGCACTCCCCACACACACTGCACTCCCCACACACACTGCACTCCCCACACACACTGCACTCCCCACACACACTGCACTCCCCACACACACTGCACTCCCCACGCACACTGCACTCCCCACGCACACTGCACTCCCCACGCACACTGCACTCCCCACGCACACTGCACTCCCCACGCACACTGCACTCCCCACACACACTGCACTCCCCACACACACTGCACTCCCCACACACACTGCACTCCCCACACACACTGCACTCCCCACACACACTGCACTCCCCACACACACTGCACTCCCCACACACACTGCACTCCCCACACACACTCATCCCAGCCGCACACACACACTGCACTCCCCACACACACTCATCCCAGCCGCACACACACTGCACTCCCCACACACACTCATCCCAGCCGCACACACACATTACGCTCCCCACACACACTCATCCCAGCCCCACACACACATTACACTCCCCACACACACTCATCCCAGCCGCACACACACATTACACTCCCCACACACACTCATCCCAGCCGCACACACACATTACACTCCCCACACACACTCATCCCAGCCGCACACACACATTACACTCCCCACACACACTCATCCCAGCCGCACACACACATTACACTCCCCACACACACTCACCCAGACACTCCCCACACACACTGCACTCCCCACACACACTGCACTCGCCACACACACTGCACTCCCCGCACACACTGCACTCCCCACACACACTGCACTCCCCACACACACTGCACTCCCCACACACACACATCCCAGCCGCGCACACACACATTACACTCCCCACACACACTCATCCCAGCAGCACACACGCACTGCACTCCCCACACACACTCCCCCCAGCCGCACACACACTGCACTGCATTCCCCACACACACTCATCCCAGCCGCGCACACACATTACACTCCCCACACACACTCATCCCAGCCGCGCACACACATTACACTCCCCACACACACTCATCCCAGCCGCGCACACACATTACACTCCCCACACAGACTCATCCCAGCCGCACACACACATTACACTCCCCACACACACTCATCCCAGCCACACACACACATTACACTCCCCACACACACTCATCCCAGCCGCACACACACATTACACTCCCCACACACACTCATCCCAGCCGCACACACACTGCACTCCCCACACACACTCATCCCAGTCACACACACACATTACACTCCCCACACACACTCATCCCAGCCGCGCACACACATTACACTCCCCACACACACTCATCCCAGCCGCGCACACACATTACACTCCCCACACAGACTCATCCCAGCCGCACACACACATTACACTCCCCACACACACTCATCCCAGCCACACACACACATTACACTCCCCACACACACTCATCCCAGCCGCACACACACATTACACTCCCCACACACACTCATCCCAGCCGCACACACACTGCACTCCCCACACACACTCATCCCAGCCACACACACACATTACACTCCCCACACACACTCATCCCAGCGGCGCACACATTACACTCCCCACACACACTCATCCCAGCCGCACACACACATTACACTCCCCACACACACTCATCCCAGCCGCACACACACATTACACTCCCCACACACACTCATCCCAGCCGAACACACACATTACACTCCCCACACACACTCATCCCACGGGACACACGCACTGCACTCCCCACACACACTCACCCCAGCCGCACACACACTGCACTGCATTCCCCACACACACTCATCCCAGCCGCGCACACACATTACACTCCCCACACAGACTCATCCCAGCCGCACACACAATTTACACTCCCCACACACACTCATCCCAGCCGCACACACATTACACTCCCCACACACACTCATCCCAGCCACACACACATTACACTCCCCACACACACTCATCCCAGCCACACACACATTACACTCCCCACACACACTCATCCCAGCCGCACACACATTACACTCCCCACACACACTCATCCCAGCCACACACACACATTACACTCCCCACACACACTCATCCCAGCCGCGCACACATTACACTCCCCACACACACTCACCCAGACACTCCCCACACACACTGCACTCCCCACACACACTGCACTCCCCACACACACTCATCCCAGCCACACACAGACATTACACTCCCCACACACACTCATCCCAGCCGCACACACACTGCACTCCCCACACACACTCATCCCAGCCGCGCGCACACATTACACTCCCCACACACACTCATCCCAGCCGCGCGCACACTGCAATCCCCACACACACTCATCCCAGCCGCACACACACATTACACTCCCCACACACACTCATCCCAGCCGCACTCACACATTACACTCCCCACACACACTCATCCCAGCCACACACAGACATTACACTCCCCACGCACACTCATCCCAGCCGCACACACACATTACACTCCCCACACACACTCATCTCAGCCGCACACACACTGCACTCCCCACACACACTCATCCCAGCCGCGCGCACACTGCAATCCCCACACACACTCATCCCAGCCGCACACACACATTACACTCCCCACACACACTCATCCCAGCCGCACACACACATTACACTCCCCACACACACTCACCCAGACACTCCCCACACACACTGCACTCCCCACACACACTGCACTCCCCACACACACTGCACTCCCCATACACACTGCACTCCCCACACACACTCATCCCAGCCACACACAGACATTACACTCCCCACACACACTCACCCAGCCGCACACACACATTACACTCCCCACACACACTCATCCCAGCGGCACACACACATTACACTCCCCACACACACTCATCCCAGCCGCACACACACATTACACTCCCCACACACACTCATCCCAGCCGCACACACACATTACACTCCCCACGCACACTCATCCCAGCCGCGCACACACATTACACTCCCCACACACACTCATCCCAGCCACACACACACATTACACTCCCCACACACACTCATCCCAGCCGCACACACACATTACACACCCCACACACACTCATCCCAGCCGCACACACACACTGCACTCCCCACACACACTCATCCCAGCCACACACACACATTACACTCCCCACACACACTCATCCCAGCCGCACACACACATTACACTCCCCACGCACACTCATCCCAGCCGCGCACACACATTACACTCCCCACACACACTCATCCCAGCCACACACACACATTACACTCCCCACACACACTCATCCCAGCCGCGCGCACACTGCAATCCCCACACACACTCATCCCAGCCGCACACACACATTACACTCCCCACACACACTCATCCCAGCCGCACTCACACATTACACTCCCCACACACACTCACCCAGACACTCCCCACACACACTGCACTCCCCACACACACTCATCCCAGCCGCACACACACATTACACTCCCCACACACACTCATCCCAGCCGCACACACACATTACACTCCCCACACACACTCATCCCAGCCACACACAGACATTACACTCCCCACGCACACTCATCCCAGCCGCACACACACATTACACTCCCCACACACACTCATCTCAGCCGCACACACACTGCACTCCCCACACACACTCATCCCAGCCGCGCGCACACTGCAATCCCCACACACACTCATCCCAGCCGCACACACACATTACACTCCCCACACACACTCATCCCAGCCGCACACACACATTACACTCCCCACGCACACTCATCCCAGCCGCGCACACACATTACACTCCCCACACACACTCATCCCAGCCACACACACACATTACACTCCCCACACACACTCATCACAGCCGCGCACACATTACACTCCCCGCACACACTCATCCCAGCCGCGCACACACATTACACTCCCCACGCACACTCATCCCAGCCGCGCACACACATTACACACTCCCCAAACACTCACCCAGACACTCCCCACACACACTGCACTCCCCACACACACTGCACTCCCCACACACACTGCACTCCCCGCACACACTGCACTCCCCACACACACTCATCCCAGCCACACACAGACATTACACTCCCCACACACACACATCCCAGCCGCGCACACACACATTACACTCCCCACACACACTCATCCCAGCCGCACACACACATTACACTCCCCACACACACTCATCCCAGCCGCGCACACATATTACACTCCCCACACACACTCATCCCAGCCACACACACACATTACACTCCCCACACACACTCATCCCAGCCACACACAGACATTACACTCCCCACACACACTCATCCCAGCCACACACACACATTACACTCCCCACACACACTCATCCCAGCCACACACAGACATTACACTCCCCACACACACTCATCCCAGCCACACACAGACATTACACTCCCCACACACACTCATCCCAGCCACACACACACATTACACTCCCCACACACACTCATCCCAGCCACACACAGACATTACACTCCCCACACACACTCATCCCAGCCGCACACACACATTACACTCCCCACACACACTCATCCCAGCCGCACACACACATTACACTCCCCACACACACTCATCCCAGCCCCACACACACATTACAC